>NC_046157.1:66055986-66128486 GCF_011064425.1 Rattus rattus | reverse complement strand
ATAGCAGGTTTCCAAAAACTTGGAATTTAGCTAGTACTATTTGAAATATCCAAAATTGTCCTACATCTGCATTCACCACAAAGTAAACATAAGGAAAAGAGGCAGATTTTTGAGTATGATTCCAAATTTCCCAGAAGTACTTTATAAAACTTTAGTTTGTCTTAGCACCTTTGTAATTCTAACAATAGTTTATTTCATGATTGATTCACTAAAGCACTTTTACATACCAAAATAGTATTACATTTTAAAATAAAGACTATTAGAACTTGAACAAAAGGTATCTCTACAAATCCTAGGCAACTTTTTTATAACGTGACTTCTTTCAGGGTTCCTTTATCATTGGCCTTCTCTCTGTCAATGGGACGTTTGTCCTCTTTGATGCTACAGATAGACATTTTGCCGTATCGTGAGCCAAGTTCTCCAGACTGAAAACGAATCTCTAGTTGGCATCTCTTAGCTCTGACAACATCACCACCACATCCTTTGATTTCACCTAAGAGCAGGGATTCGCCACTTGTCAGTTCACTTCTCCCACACTGGGACAAGCAAGCATGTAGATTTGTAACTGAGGCCAAAACTGTGCTGTAAATTCATAATCGCATTGTCCTGCACTCATCCAATTCCAGTCAGAAGAAAATAAAGCCAAGTTTCAGTGTTTTCAATTGACTCACCTAGTGCTAATTAAGTCCTTTTTAGGAATCTGTCTTCATCTAATATGTCACGCTCTGTTCTTCAAGAGCACTGTCTAGGTTTCACCTTGACACTGTTGGTTTGTTTATTCTCTGCCATCTATCTACCGAATCCTCACTAACCTCTGATGGACACGAGAACTGAGCCCTGGTGACTGGGTACCTGTGTATGTAGGGAAATAAGTTCCCTTTCATGTATCAGAATGGTGGTAGTTATGTGTGACACTTTGAAGATGAATTGAGAAAATAGATGCCTAACATATTTTCTGATTCTGCAGTTTCATTATGTATACTTGCTCAGAAAAACAGAAACCACTTCCTGGTCTATTTTTCTTCAAAATGAAACACACTAGCTCCTTTAACCCTTTCCTGGATTTTATTTTTAAACCATAAACCCACATTTATCCCGTCCTCCAGAATAAATTCTTCCTGATAGATAATATCAATAGACTATATAATATATAAATAATATTCTCCTGGTAAATGTTTGCTACAACTTTCAAGTTTCCTAGTATTTTGCCACTGAAGTCTGGCGGTGTGAATAGTTTGATCAAAAATTCATCTACCGTGAGTATTTGCTGTTTATTCGCAAAGACCCTTAAGTCAGGGAAGATCGACTTCAGTGGACTCGATGAAGATTGGTCACCTGTGTTTCCAAGTCCTCCTCTGTGGACGGCAGCCCTGTGTGGTCATCACTTTTTTTTTGCATTTTTATTGGATATTTTATGTATTTACATTTCAAGTATTATCTCCTTTCCCCGTTCCCCCTCCCCCTGCTTCTATGAAGATGCTCCCACTCCCACCCACCCACTCCCACTCAATGCCCTGGCATCCCCTACACTGGGGAAAAAGCCTTCACAGGGCCAAGGGCTTCTCCTCCTATTTTTGCCAGACAATGCCATCCTCTGCTACACAGGCTACTGGTCATCACTCTCTCAGGAGTTGTTTTTGTCCTCTGCCTTCTCATTTCATGCTATTGAAAAGAAAGGATACAGCTCTGTGCTCCATTTTACTGTCACTTTTGGAGAAAGCTAGCCTGACTAGTTTCTACTCCTAGTTTCCACACTAGTAGAGAACACCTTATTCAGGTTATCATCCCGTTAGTCCTGCTATGGAAAAAAGGCCATGTTTTCTCATATTAAGTGTTGGTTTATTGCCTCAATGTAAAAGGAAAAGCCCTTAGTTACTTCTGTTCAGAATGAAATTCTAAGCAAAACTTGGAATCATGAGAAACTTTTACTCTTGGCTCCCTGTCCTATCCAGGTTGAGAAGAATTTGTGACACAGTTCTGAAGATGAGGCTCAAATGCCTCTGATTTCCAAAATTATTTACCCTTCTCTTTCAAAAACAAAGCAAAAGAAAACGCTTAACCTCTGTTTTCATCCTCAGTAGCTTCTACACATTCACCACAGATGACCACAAAACAGTGCATGAAGCTGATCTTCCCAGAACACTCATCCATTGTTTTAGTAACGAAAGAACATCTGGTTTCTCCCTGAGAACTGCTCTCTCCCGGGCTCTGAACTGTAGGAGTGGCTTTGCTTTAAATACAAGTTTGTGACTGTGAGAGCCCTTTCTGCAATTTTTATGAAAAAAGAAAGTCGTTTCTCAGTCTGAACGTTAAGCATTCCAGTAATTTACAGAACAGCAGTGATTTGCTAATGGTTTCCTCATCAAGTGAAAACATGACTGCTCTCCTCAGATGCCTCCCACCAGGCATGCAATAATTCCAGGCAGGTTAGCAGCTGGAGCCCCTCAACTGTAACTATAAAAAGAAAGGGCAGGTCATCATACAGCTCCGCAGAGAGGACAGCTCCTAAGCACCCCGCTTTACACTTAGATGGCCAGATTCCCTCCTCCTTTTCCTCTCGACACTAATGTCAGAGATTGCTAGAAATGCTGGTCTTACTTTAGGTATAAATAACAAGGCTTCCATTGTTATTTTATTTGTTTGGGTTTTCTTTTCTGCCTACAGAGAGAATAAACTCACAGTAATGTATTCATATTTTCTTTCTAAGTCATTTAGAGTGTTCACGTGTCAGCAAAATAGAGCAGACCTAACTGGCCTACCTAGAAATGGAAAACACAACCTGCGTCAGCTATGTCCTGTGGTCTAATCATCTCAGCTAACCGGGCAAATAACACATTGTACAAAGAAACAGTTTAATGCCCAAATTATGGACTTCCCAGAGTACTTCTGAGAGTATCTGTACATACTGAAAAATTTCTAGTGATACGTTAAAAATAAAACAAAACAACAAAATAACACGTATTTTCTATGTTATTCAGTCTATATAAGAGCATATGTTCATACAATTAATAAACAAGTATTCAAATATTAGGTGGATTTTCTGTTTTTTCTTGGATATCTACAATATTTTTTATTTTATTTTTAGATACTGGAAAAGTTAAAATAGTATATTTTATTCAATATAGCCACAGAATGTTTTTCAAATTTCCCAATGGCCATGCATTTTCAAATGTGAGTATATTGAATTATTAGTAAGTACTGTTATGTTTCTCTTATTTCAATCAATCAATAGCCACAATAAACTTTAGAATTGGTTTTATATGATACATAATGAAAATGAAATTACTATATTAAGAAAACATTATTTAGAAAATATTTTATTTTCTAACAAAAATTTTAGAGAATTATATTTGGTCCATGATTGTCATCAATGTTGAAAAATATCATGGTGATTAAGACATAAGACAGCTAATATAATTATCATAAAATAATTATATTGGAGTTATGACATTTAATTAATTAAGTGCAGGCAGTCTCAATTATACCTAAAGTGAAGAACACTTTAAAGGCATAAAGCTAGATCCTGGGAAGAACATTGCGGTCTCTAAGGAAATCAGTCCTCCCTAGACTGACACATTAAACAGGGTAAGGGTCTAATGGAAGCAGATGCAGACACCTTCAGCCAAGCATCAGGCAGAGTTCGGGACTCCTGTTGGGAAGAAGGATTGTAGGAGCCAGGGGGTAAGGACACTACAAGAGAAACCAGAGAGCCACTAACCTGGCTCGTAAGGGCTCACAGAGACTGAACCGATGATAGCGGGGAGCCTGTAGGAGTCTGCCCCAGGCCTTCCATAAACTTGTCAAACTCTGCAGCCTGGTCTTCTTGTGTGACTTCTAACAGTGGTAGGAGGGGCTGCCCCTGACTCTGTTGCCTACTTCTGGGATCCTTTTCCTCATACTTGGTTGCCTTGTCTAGTCTTAATATGTGGGGAGATGTCTAGTCTTATCGCAACATGATATATCATGTTTGGTGGATAACCATCAGAGGTCAGCTCTTTTCTAAGGGAAATGGAGGAGAAGTGGTGGGAGGGGACAGGTAGAGAGGAGGTGGGGGCAAGGAACTGGAAAGAAGGGGAGAGGGGAAATAATAATAGCAATAATAATAATAAATATTAATTATTATTATTAATATTTAAAGTTTAAGTTTCAGTGAAAGCAAGAACTTCCTGTTTTTGTTTGACCTTTCAGAGTTTTTTTACCTAAATTTTCCAGAATTTTCACTTAACTACTTTGTTTGCTTTAAATGTTAAAAAACAAAATGAAACAAAAGAAACAATTCTGTGATCCTCAAATCCTGACCAAAGTAAGTTATTAATGGAGAGTTAAATTAAAACCGAAGATGACCAAAGGGGATTTTATGAACTCTTGAAGGAAATGACGGCACTGCATGGCCTTATGAGTCTTTCCGTGGCTCCATCACCACTGAGGAGAAACAGACAGACACATTTTAGGGTAGTCACAAACCCATTCAGGATTGAGCTTCATTTGAGTCCCTAACAACAAAACTTGGCAATTCTATAGTCTCAAACTGTTAAGACAAAATCCCTTAAGTTTCTTCCTCAAGTTTCCTCATGTCATTGACTTAGCCACAACAACAATAAAGACGTGGAATGGGTCATTTAATGTAATGTTCATATGTTCATATCAGTACAAAGACCAGGATGAGGCTCTTAATGTCTTCAGAGTACTTTGTTGTAGGGTGTCTTAATTCTCGCAACAAATTAATTTGTAGAATGTTAACTAGATCTACTAGTATTTAAGCAATCCTTTTTGGTAACTTTAATGGAAAAATCCTATACCTTGTATTGCTATATATTTAAACTATCTATATATTAAAACTTCAATAGTATATACAGTTGCTTTCCATAAAGTGTTTGCACACACATGTATATATCACTAGCATATCCATGAAATAAATCTTGATCATTTCATTTGCCTATTTGTGGAATCGCTACATGTGGGAGGCGTGGCAGGGGGGGCGGTGCTCGAGGCAACATCACTTTAAATCACCAGGCAAAACTCTTCCTCATTATTTGTAAGTCTCTTTACTTCAAATCCTCACTCAGTATATATCAAGTCTGTAAGCATTTGTTAGCCCCCTACTAGATAAGAAGCAGGACTGGGAGCTTTAGAAAGGCACATGGTTTACAAGATTTCATCTTGTTTGACTTAGGCTTAGTCACAATCACACTGTAGAATAAAAACAAAGTATGAGAGAGAGAGAGAGAGAGAGAGAGAGAGAGAGAGAGAGAGAGAGAGAGAGAGAGAGAAAGAGAGAAGGTGGGAGAAAAACTTATAGTAATTTTTAAATGACTGATGTGAGAATTCCTCTCACTAGAAATTACTCTCTAAAGAAAGGGTAAAAATGCTTTGATTTCAATTTACTTTTATTGCGTAGAATATTCTATTTGTAATCACTGAAACCTCAGATAGTAACGATAAAAATACATCTGAAGAAATTAAATCCTAAAGTCAAACAAGTCTGACTGAAAATATATTAAAGTGTGTGTGTGTGTGTGTGTGTGTGTGTGTGTGTGTGTAGACAAATACCAATAAAACATCTGTCTCCTCTAATCATTTATGTGAACAATCATTGTATCTTTTCTAAAATGTGTATCTTTTTTGAATCAAAAATCACATTATAGGCCAGGTGGGTTACAAAACCCAGGTACACGTGTCGGGAGCTAGACACCAGGATAGACTGGCAAGCCGCTGGACCAACTGCTGGACGACGTTCTGGCATCACCACAAATCTCCCCTCTGGCAGATCGCGTTCCAGCTCCTGACAGGGCCTTCCCATTTGCTCTGCATCAACTTGGGCAGGCAGGAAGGCACAACTGGGGGTGGTAGAGCAATGAGGAGCTGCTGTGACCACAGCCGGTGCCAACCACCTGGCACACAACCCACCCTTTACCCTTCCTCCTCACTTGGCACCGAAATCAAAATTTACAAGTGCCTAAAATATGCGCAGTCGCAATTCCGGGAAGTCGGCTTATTTTGTTTCTATTATTTTTCAATTTAAAATTTAATTAGCCCTGAATGTAAGAAAGGAAGATATTTCTATCACCTTTTTACCCTAAGGACCGTTGTACATATTTTGGTCGACATATTTTAGGAGACATCAGCATAATTCCAAAAGTACAGAAAGAAACTGTGTAGGAGAAAAGGAAACTATATACTATGAACAGCAATTAACTATTTTATTTTAAGGAATAATTCTGAGTAAGATAATGGGGCATTAAAAGTTTATTTGTAAAACACCTCCAGGAAAACACACACACAACACACACACACACACACACACATACACACACACACACACACACACATACACACACACATGCACACACACCATTCTCTTCAAGTTGATGGAAACATTTCCTCTCAAAGCAGAGACTAATTTTAAAGGAAGAATAATAAGAATTGCAGCCCATAGGAAGACCAACAGATTTCAATTAACCTTGACCTTTAGGGTTCTCAGTTTCTGAACCATCAACCAAAGAACATAAATGGGCTGGACCCAGGTCTCCCCACACATATGTAGCAGATGTACAGCTTGGCTTTCTTGTGAGTCCTGAACAATTAGAGTACGGGCTATCCCAAAAGCTATTGACCGTATGTGGGATATGTTCTTCTAGTTGAGCTGTCGAGTGTGGCCTCATTGGGAGAGGAAGTGTCTCACAGAGACTTGAATTGCCAGGGTGGGAAGATAGGTTGGGGGTCAGCACCGACTCAAAGAGGGGGAATGTGGGAGGGGGTAATGTGGAGGTGGGCAGTGTGAGAAATGTAAAGTGAATAAGTAAAAAAAAAATAAGTTAAATTAAATTTTTAAGAAATCCCATCATAAATACAGGAATCCTTATAAGCACAAAGTAAACATCCTGCATTTTTCATTCTGTGACCTGGGTCACAGACCCCCCCTTTTTGTCATACTTTACATTCCCAAGTGAAAGAACCAATGAGTTTATTCTATTCAGTGATGATGTAAAGTGGGAGTGAATTTTGAATATCTCTGATTGTCCCACTGGGACTGGAGAATCCCAAAGTCATCATTGTCCTCCAGCAGTAACCCTGTGATCAGCTTGAATACCTCTCAACTACCCCTTCCATCAGCTAGATGGGGAAGAATTGTACCTCTTGCCAAGCAGGGTCCTAAAATATTTAATCCAGTTTACATTTTAAAGGTCAAAGTGAGAGCAGTCCTATTTATTTCTGGGCCAAGAGAAATTAAAAGTTGGTTTTTTTTTTCCTCTCGAATTTTAAATTGCTGTTCACCCCCACACCTTGTCCTTTCTCCTGTCCTCTTCAAACTCCCAATATATTAAAGATTCATACAGGGCTTATCATAAGGTTTTAACACTCGAGACACACTCCCAGTTTGCTTAATTTTTATCTTGAAGGGCTGGAAAAGCCCAAACTCTCCAAATGTTCAGCCTAACAATGGAAAAACATAGGCATTTGCTGGCCTTGCTGGGCTGTTTGGATTCAATCATAGCCCCTCAGTTACATGCATAAAATGAGGGTAATTTATATGGCCCATTATTTTTAAAGAGCTATTTTTAGTCTGACTGGGAAATGCGTTTGTTGTTTTGTTTTGTTTTGCTTTTTAATGCTGTTGCATTTTTATATCACCATATATTCAAGGTCTTTATCATTCAAGGATCATGAAGGTTGTGCATTTCCTCTTCAGCTTGGTTGTAGAAGATGTGATTCACAAAGTCGGAGAGATAAAAATAAGCCCGCAGCAGCATGGCCGCTGCGTCATCAGAATTCACCATCTTATCAACAAATGCAAGTCATTCCTCTTTATTTCTTTGGTGAAGCAGTTTCATATAAGATAAATAAGTTTCCGTCAGAGAAGCCTAACACATGAACTGCATCTTTTTGACATGTGTATCCTAACATTATACCACAAGGTTCAAATAAGAATAGCCTCAGAGCCGTGGGTTGAAAGCGACACAGGACAAATTTGCATTTCTCTATAGCTTGTCCCCTAAACTTAGAGTCTTGGTGTTTATGCTTATGCAGAAGCTCTCCTTGACTTTCAAGTACCACAGTCTAAAGTCTTGTACAGGGAAGTCATTTCTAGGATTTGTCCTTTTCGTATGTCTAACAGTGAATGCCACACAATGTTTTTAGACAACGGTGTTTTATTTTCAAAGACCAGGAAAGTCTGGAACATATATAACCTCCGAGGTCTGGAGGACTAAGTCCCAGATATATAGGCTCAGAAAATCAACTATTCATTCTTTAGTTTCTTTACCTTGAAAGCTAATGTTTTTGGGTCAGATAGTGATAAAATTGCATCCAGCTCTCAAACTGTTACCTCTGTAAGTCATTCTTCTCTGACTAGCATAGACAGATAATGAGAGATACAGATGGAGAAGTGGAGTGGTCATTGGTGACTCTGCCTTCAAGACAGCTTGCAGTAGCTTCTTCTCTGTGAGAAGATGCTCTGATGGTATTGCCTGTTTTCTTCAACACAACACCAATTTTATCAATTTTTTATTTCTCTCTGTCTCTCTGTCTCTCTGTCTCTCTGTCTCTCTGTCTCTGTCTCTGTCTCTGTCTCTCTCTCTCTCTCTCTCTCTCTCTCTCTCTCTCTCTCTCTCTCTCTCTCGTCTCAAACCCAATAGCAATCTGTATAAATAAACTGACCTTAAACTCTCCATCCTCCTGCCTTAGCCTACTGAGTACTGAGTTTAATTTGTGCTTGCTCCCGGAGCCAGAATGCTCAAATAATATTCTTTTGGAAATGGATGAAGTAGCAGAAATTTTCCATTTTTAAGTGTTTATCGTTTTATATTTACTGGGCTGTACCCCGCAGGATGGAACTCTGAGCTTTCCAACAGTGCTTTGGACCACAGCCCCACCTCTCCTCCTTATCTAGTTGTCTCACTCCTTCAAAATTTATTTCTGAATATTTTCACCAGTTGGAAATAAGACAAGATAGATGTTTTTGAATTGTAGGAGAATAGTAACTATTTTCAAACATCTAGAGATGACCCTTCTCTTTGTACTTCATGCTCACATACTTTTGGAGATTCTTGGCTATGCCACTACACAAGATCAACATGAGGAACCTACAGAGTTAGTTTTGTAGCTCACAGTGTCCAGTGAGGACTCGCAGACTAAAATGACGGGATGGAAATGAAGCTGTGTGTGCCTGAGAGGTATCTCTCATCAATTCACAAAGGCTGACTTTATCTGGGCCTCATGCTACCGAAAAAGCTGTCTCTCTATGTCACTCTTCGCCTGCTGTTTGACTCCATCCTCCTTCTTTGCTCTTAAGTCCCCAGAAATAAAACTTAAAATACCAAAGCCTGCAATCATTTCTTCTTGCATTGGGTTAGACATTCACACCATAGATGTAGGAGAAGATTAAATATCTGTGCAGGCCCAAGACTGCAAGTATGAAAAGAGTAAGAAAGTGTCTCAAGAAATACACTAACTCCTATTCCACATGAAACATAGATAGACAGACGATGCCTCAGTTTGGTAGAACACATGAAATCAGGCACAGGATAACTCACGAAAAAGTCCAACAGGGCAGGGTGCTATACACGAGTCCCTCCTTCTCACTATCTGAGCTGTTTCTTGCAGTGCTAGGAAAACCAGCACTGCTTCCCAAACACTGGGTTGGAATTCCTCACTCGGAAATCACTAGGAACTTGAGGTTGAGACACAAGGCACTTTCTGCCTCAGATTCTCAAATAAAACAGAGAAGTTCATTTTCTGTCTGAGCAGGAACAACACTGAGGACAAAATAAATGTGTAGACCTTGGGATGTTACTACATTTACATGTTTGAAGAAAGCAATGAAAAGCCACGGGTAGTATTATTTTTGAAAGAGATTGGATAGTTTAAATTATTTTTAAGCTTTGAGGGCTTTGAGGTTAGATTCCATTCTCTCTCTCTCTCTCTCTCTCTCTCTCTCTCTCTCTCTCTCTCTCTCTCTCTCTCTCACCATGTTTCCCAAACCTTCCATGTAGAATTATTGTTCACAAGAACACACAACAATAACAACAACTATGCATATGTAGCTGAGGAGTCTAACTAGTATTTTTTTTCTTATTTGCATGTATTTAGGGCTGAGACTTTTTTTTTTAATTACAAAATATTCTGCAGTAATTGGCACCTCTTAAAGTCCAGGTTTGGAGGCTTGACTAAATTTAATAGAAATGACATTTTCTGAATGGGCAATTGTAAAAATGAAAGTTACTCTTTAAAAAAACCCAGCTGCTGTAACTTGAACTCACCCATAAATGAATCTGCATTTATTTTTTCATCTTCAGTTTATATTTACAAATACAGAGAGCCATCGCTGATAATGAGTGAGCGCTGAATATTTTTGCAAGCTATTATAACATTTACAAAGAGTAACATAAACACCCACAGGATGTGACTATATGGTAATGAAATGAATTTTCTTGTGTGGTGGGGAAGGCTCATTAGCTTAGAGCCAGGCTCTGTGTTGTGCTAAAGAAGACATGTGCGGCATTAGTTACTAATGTCTCACGCTGTCACCAGAATATTTGTCTCTAAGTCCCTTGGTCTTTGAGAATGCAGGCATCCAGTTGTATATAAATTAATAGCTTGGCAGATTCAAAACAAGAGAACCGGAGAAATCTTTTCCTTTCCAAAAGAATATACTAGAAATCTTTTCTCCAATTATAAAGTTTGGTCGGAGTTGTATCCAGTATTGTGTAAAAATACCTTCATGTTATAGAAAAAAGGCTTTGCTTTTACTGAGTCCACTGTTTACATTAAGATGTGATGAGTGGGAGGGGGAGAATGAGTGTACACTTACTTTCTTCATCCAGGAGACTCTCAGCAGCAGACAGGAGCCTCGCCCTGTCTTCTGGATTGGCAATGTTTAGTTCAATGAGATGGCTTTCTTTGATATCCTTCAAGTCATCCAGGGCCTCATAACCATTGAGCAGAAATGCTGAAGTATATTCCTGTAGGAGGAGAAAAATAGGTATAATCTGTTAACTAGTAGGGATAAAATATTCATTTTCTCTGAATTAAAAGTAAGTACAGAAATGCCTATGATAACCAAAGCATGAATGAAACTTTTGCCTAAGGCCATTTTATTTCCACTAATTCCTCTTGTGGGAGTTTGTTTGTACAAACTCAAGGGCATTTGAGAGAAAAAAAAGTAAGTTCTTAACCTTCCGGAGGGCGAATGTAGAGCAGAAATAATCACTGGAATCTACAGTAGTGGTAAATTGTGGGTCATTTACCAGCTGATTCGTTTATCCCAGTTGGCACTTTTACTTCATATGTAGTTAAATGGACACAGACAACATTTTAAAAGTTTTTCAATAGAATACTTCTAATAGATAAAGTAACAGAAGTATTTCTGAACCAATCTCTCTTTGATTTCTTGGTCATGAAAATATCTAATCTCATTATGTTTTTAGTGTAGCTTAAAAATGAACATGAGCTCTAGTGAGCTGGATCAGTAGGGAAAGTGCTTGCTTCCAAGGCTGACGACCTAAATAAATTAGGTCCAAGAACACAAAATGGTAAAAGAAGAGATTCACACTTGCAGCTTTTTTTTCTCTCTCTCTCTCTCACACACACACACACATACACACACACACACACCACACAAACACAAACACACAAACTTACACACAATGAATAAATGAATGAATAAAAAAATAAATGTAAAATGTAGAAATAAACTTAAAACACAAAATTCTGTATACAAAGGGAGGTCATCATTTTAACTGATTAAAACCATTACATATCTAATGAATCACGGACTTGCTGTTTAATTTTTAAGTTAACATTTTAATTACAGGTGGAAGACTCAGAGTGGAAGATAATAGTATTTCCTTTCCTCAGTAGGGGTATTATTTGCATCAACGTAATATATTAGTTTAAAATACATAAATAAATTATCTGTGTTATTTCTATAATGCCTATTCTAACAGAATGAATATATAAACTGTTTTATAAGCTTCCTCAAAAATTCCTCCTGTTTTACCTGATCTCCCTTTCAATATCTTTATTTCAGTAACTAAAATTGAATATGATTATTTAAATCTAGTCAAGCCTCCAAATCCAGAATTGAGGGTGTGTCAAGAACTGCAGAGTACTTTGTAATGGAAGAAAGAAAGAAAGAAGGAAAGAAAGAAAGAAGAAAGAAAGACAGACAGAAAGACAGAAAGAAAGGAAGAAAGGAAGAAAAACAGAAAGAAAGGAAGAAAGAAAGGATGGAGGCCTCAGCCCTAAACACATCAAATAAGAGAGACACTAATTAGGCTCCACAATCAGGAAAGACTTATTACAAACCAAACTTTAACCAAAAGGGAGGGAAATGATAGTTCTTTTTATTAATGCATTTTAGAAGAATGCAGGATAGCCAAGTGTCCATTCTTACACAACCAACTCTGACTTCTTGAGTACAACACCCTTAGGTGTTTTTTTCTCTTGATCTTACAGGCAGGATTCAAACTGCATTTCCTCCCAGGAGGATCACACAGTAGCAGTCTTACCATGGAGAAACTTAAGCACTGTGTTGCCAAAAGACTTAGTAACTCAGGAACACCAATTAGGAAACATAATTTATATTGTCTTGATGAATTACTTACTGTATGAAAGCACTGATGGGTTAATTTTACAAATGGGATGTAAGACTGTGAATGGAATGAGACTACAGTGCCTACTGTACTCTATGGTGCTTTCTCCCATTATAGAAGAGTTATTTCCTTTAAAACGTACTAATATAAGAAAAATAGGGCTATAGGACAGACAATTGGGGTGCCAGTGGTGCAATGGGTTCAAGTGAAGTTATTATAAAATGCATCTTCCCTTGAAGTGATCACTACAACACCAGTGATCAATGTTTCTTGAATTACTTTGGAGATGCTGGTTTGCAATGATTTTTTTTTCTGCACTTCCTTTTGATTTCTCTACGTAAAAATTCAAGCTTCTTTTTATTTTTCTTCTCAATCCCTCAGATTTCACTATATTCTTCCTAGTCTCTTAATCATTCTCACTGAAACATTTTTCATGGTCATATATATATATAATATATATATCCTCATCATATTTGTGTGATTCTGTGTGTGTATATACAGTTTATTTCATTGTCATTTCTTTACATTAACCTCTATTGTCACTGGCTGCTAAGTACCTTCAGGGTTTAGTGCAAAGGGTGTTACATCAAGTCTTATCCTTGCATAATAAAAGTAATGAAGGAGAAATCGGAGCTGTTCTAGGAAAACAGGTTTTCACTTGTCGTAAATCTTATATTTTTAACATCCTTGCATAGATAATGATCCACCTTTCTCCACTATTCTATCGCCTTTTGAACAAAACCAAACAGACTGAAGGTTTACTAACCTGGAGATGAATCCTCTCTAAGAATTCTTGGAGAGTCTGGGGGTTTTCTCTTCTACTGCTTCTGGGCACCTTTACTTTCTTAGGAGCTGCTTCCTCTTCTGAGATAACATCCACGTAAATGAACTTGAAGTTCCCCACTTTGTTGTTTAGCATCCCTGTCCACATTCCCATCGGTGTTTTGCAGATAATGTCTATGATGTCTCCTTTCTAAGGATGAAGACAAATACATATCAAGTTCTGAAGTGCCATCGTGCTGCAGTAACATGTACAAAGAAAGCAACTACTGAAATGTAGAGAAATGAGGATAATGTGCAAAAACTCTTCAGAGATTACAGAAATTCATGGGAGGTCACTTCTTCAAGACAGCTTTCACTACGCAGTGAAGAGAACACCAGCACGCTTTACGATGCTTTTCTTGACCTTACATTAACTCACTCACTTACATTTTTAGAACAATATATATGCTATATTAAAAACGGTTATATTCTGCTCATTACATATGTGTTGGGTAAATAGTATGAGATATCAGATAATTGCTTTAAACGTTACAGAAACAGAAACAGTGATATTGCATAAGTTCTCAAGAACCAAAACGAAGTTAAGGATGGAGTCAGACTTTCTAGTCTACCTTCCTCACTCAATATAGGACTGAAGTATGAAAGCATCATTCAATGTGCTCTCTTAAAGGGGAAGACGGGAAGACAGAAACGGTAGACTCGGCCCACGGTTTTAGCTCACCTGACACAACTCATTTACAGTACAAAATAAGTCCGTGCAAACTGTTTTCTCTGCATAAAGTAATGAAAGTGTAAGATTTACTGAGTATGTAATAGAAGTACTCACACAGACATGCTGTGTATACATGTCACTGTAGCACTGAGCTGGGATCTGTGGAGGCCCATGGGGAAAGCTATTTCTCTGACTGGGGTGAAATCCTAACATACCAATCATATGTCAAAATATATAAGACTTAATCTATTTGGTCTGGCCAATCATTTAGTCAAATGATTGCCCTTGGGAAGTGGGTTGATCTTAAGCCATGCTCAAAGGAGAAAAGGAATAACGAGCTTTTTAAGGAGCTAGCGTACTCAATTTCCCTGGGTTGTCAACCCTAGTACAGGGCTGCAGAACTCACCCAGATTGGACTGCATTACTTAGAAAGCATAACTCTACCTTTCCATGTTCCCATCTCTTCTCTAAGTGCGCTTTCCCCAATTCGTTGGCTTCATTCTTTCCCTTATGTCCATCTCTACTTCATGGCTGCTTGTCTGCCCTATGGGTGACCTCTACACAGAGCTAACTCAAAGGGTGTGTCTCTCTCTGTGTCTCTCTCTGTGTCTCTCTCTGTGTCTCTCTCTGTTCTGCTTCTTCTTCCTCTTCCCTGCAGCTGCTGAGCCCTATAGTTTGCTGCACAGGGGTTTTTCTTTGTAAATCATAATCAAATTTCCCTTAATTTTGGACTCCATTCTGAAATTATTTTATTAAGGGGACTAAGAACTCCACGCAGGGGTCCTGATTTCCCAGGTAACATGGTGACCTCACTGGGATTCTGCAAAATTTCTGATATCAATAACATTATGTAGAACCCCTCCCCAAAAGACCATAACTATTAAAGTTTCCATAGAAAAATGAAGTAGGCACATTGATGTGGCCAAACCAACCAGTGTGTTGTATATTTATATCTAAAATTATATTTGGTCACATTGCAGTTATTAGAACAGTAAAAAATTTTCCTGGGAATATTTCTTTATGAAGAAGTATGATTTCTGTGCAAATAAGTGCCTATTTGTAAGAGTCACAATTGCTCATTTGAGATATAACTTTACATCCCCAAAACATGTGATCAATCCCAATATTTGCTTAAATATCTATTGTCCTGCTGGTCTGTGAATGTATGATTGATGTAAAACAGTTTAATTGTTAGCCATTTAGAATAGAGTGTGATTAAAAGATGGTCTCTCTGATTTGGGATTGTATGTATGTCTGTCTGGGTGTGGGTCTTGGTGTTTCCACTTTTTACTTGAGAAAATGAAATGGCAAGCCAGGTGCAATCCACCAAGGAGATGAGCAAATTCCCCAGAAGCACTGAAGAGTTTCTAGGAGTGGTGGCTGTGTCTTTCCTATCACATTTAATTTCAAGGTCTTGCATATCATATCTTTTAAACTTGCACATTTTATCGAAGCTGACAGCTAACCCAAAGACTCAATCAGTTTCCTTCCCCGTTGGTAACTGTGGGATCTTCATTGTGTCCTCTGAGAGCTCCAAAGAACCACAACAGTGCCACATGGATATAATGTAATAGGGAAATATGAGAAACTGCATTCTACCAACATCATGGGACCTTAAAGAAGGACTTCATGTCTCGGGGATATCACAGTTTAATTTGGCAGCCTGATTTATGTCAGGGGTATCCTTGTACAGAAAACAGCTGAGTTTTACTTACCTAGGTTTATGCCCTACAAAACTGTAATTGAATAAATATGTGTTATTTGAAGCCTCCGAGTTGAGGGAAATTTGTTTTAAGAAGAAATTTGGGAAGGGGTTATCATTAGGGAAAGTAGTTCTGGTTGCTCATGGCAAATCACTTAGGAAACAGTGGGAGCGGAGGCCCTTGATCCTGTGAGGGCCCGGATGCAGATGCCGCAGTGTAGGGGAATGCCAAGGCTGTGAGATGGGAATGGGTGGGTGGGGAAGCACCCTCACAGAAGTAGGTGAAGGGGGGATAGGATAGGGGATTTGAGGTGGGTAAATCAGGAAAGGGGATAACATTTGAAATGTAAATAAACAAAATAACCAATAAAAAATAAAAGATCTAGGCAAGTCTGGTTCCCCCAGCTTTTGCTCTGCTCGGTTCCTGCTAGATAGTTCTGGCTTTTCTCCCTCTTTTGCTTCATTATTTTTACTCTAGTATGTATCAGGTGGGCATGTCTAGCAGCCTACTTCTGAGAGTTGCAGGGTTCAGAAAACTCCAGACAATTCATCTCTGCCCCACAGACTCTGAATTTATTATGCTAATAGCCACAGGAGACGATGGCTTGCACTAAGTTCAAACTCTTCATACTGTGAGCTAGTCCAAGAACATATATCCTTACTGCCAACTTCCTTTAGTCCCTAACGTATAACATGCAACTAGCGTTTGGCAAACCAGGAAGCATAGGTAATGCTGGCCCACCTTGATTTTAAGGGAGTCTGTGTCATAGGGACTTGGTGTGAAGTCTGTGTGCACTCGGGCACGGCCACAGAATGGCCCTGAGTAGGGGCTGTCATCGTCCAGTCGAAAGCTGTCCCGATTGCTTGTTCCATCTGAACAGTTTGTTATCCCACCTGATAAAGGAAAGGGTAAAGGTTCTTAGCCAAGGTTTTTAGCTTCCTGTACCATTGCCTCAGACTACAGCAAAGGATGCCAGTCTTATGTAGCTCTCAGTCACATTCCTCAGGGACCTTCTTCTGAGCTAGTTTTGACTCTTTCTCTGCCAGTCTGTACTCTTGCCAACCCTTATCCCAATACTATCTCCTTTTGGGTGATCTCCCCATTTGGATCTCATCTATCTTAGAGGGCATTAAACAATGCCCACTTGCTAATTTGGAGTATAGTTTTAACCTTTGACCTAGACAGGTAATTTCAGAGTTGAAAACTAAGAAAGAATTCAATAGAAATTGTTTAATCCTTTTGTGTTGTTATTGATCATAGATGGTCAACCCATGACATTCAGGGTTTCATACAACTTACATAATTGTAATAAAAGACTTCCCCAGAATTCTTGCTGTGTGCCAAAGGCCATCTTTGCCTATAAAAGGCGACCCTTTGGTTTGCCACAAGGGTAGAGAGGAGAGTTGTCCAAATGTGTGAACCCCCACACTACCCTAAACTGCCCGAACGCTTATCTTCTGGTTCCCTTCCCTTCTGATCTTGAACTTCAGTTGGGAAAAGCCAAAAACAAGCAAAGCAAACAGAGAGAACATTCCATTTTGCTCCATTTTTCTTCCTTTCTGTTAGTGAAAGTGCTTAGCTGTTTCTCCCGAGCTCACGGCCTCCTCACTTCCTCCTCAGCTGACCTTTTGTTGCCGTAGGAGGCAAGAGCTGTTGTTTCACTACTAGGAATTTTGAAATAAGGCAAAAGTCCTGTAAGTTCCACATTGGGTGTGAAGAGAAATGGACCATGTAGACGAAACACTTCTCTCCCCATGCCTCCCTTCTGAATTAATGCGTGGGTGCTGGTTTTGCATGCCATAGTGGAATAATAAAGTTCTTCTCACATTCAGTGTCACAAACTTGAATTTGAAAACTTATAGCAGAACTGGATAATTATGAAATCTGAATAACACACACACACACACACACACACACACACACACGCACACGCACAGACTACACCTTCCAAATGTTTCTGCATTAGCTTTTTACCACAAAATAACTGTTCTATAGCTAATATGAAGAAAATTGAGAATATTCAGAACATCTGCTCTTTCTCAGCCGTCTTTGAATAACAGAAGTAGTTGATTTAAAAACAAGTGGAAAGTAATCTTTGCAGTGCCGTTTAAAAGTCTTGAAGAGACTGGACTGCAGAAACTACAATGGTTTACTGATAAACCATTATAAAATATATAAAGCGCCAGCACTGTCAGTACCTTCTTGTCACTATTGTAGCAGAAAATGTAGCTGATATTAAGTAATAGCCTTCTTAGACCAATATCAGTGTTGATTCCGCACTCCTTATATAGTTCCTGCTACTCTCCTTTCCCACCCCACTGGTGACATATCTATCACACAATATTACTCACTGCTTCAGTCTCAACACACTAACAGTGAACAGAAATGACAGAATTGAGGCAAAAGCCCTGTCCTTTGCAGAAAAGCAGGGGAAAAGAGAGAGAGAGAGAGAGAGAGAGAGAGAGAGAGAGAGGAAGAAAGGAAGGAAAAAAGAAAGAAAGAAAGAAGGAAGGAAAGAAAGAAGGAAAGAAAGACAGAACAACAGAAAGACAGAAAAGAAAACAGAAAGACAGAAAGACAGAACAACAGAAAGACAGAAAGACAGAACAACAAAAAGAAAGAGAGAAAGGAGGGAGGAGGGCAACCCAGATCAGTGTGGCCTTACAGGGCCACAGGTAGTTATGAATATTTCATAAGGGATGGATTTTTATAAATCAATTTATCTTATCTAGGTGAGCAGTTTATGTTATTATCAATTGGTTGTAAGTTTATCGTGTGGATATTTTGTGGGATGAGAATGTAAGATGTAAGTCTGATTGCTAAATTACAAGCTTATTGAGTTTTGGTTTTAATAGGTTACTGGGAGTTGTGACTGTAACCACAGGGGGCAGATGCTGGGAATGTGAGCAGAGTCCACAGGAAGCCAGTTGAGTTGCAAGAGGGAGGCTGCTTCAGGGCTCAGACAGTAGCCTGTGGCAGCATGAGATAGCAAGTGGTTTGAGATGCTTTGCTCTTTAAGATGAAATACCCCGCAGATGCCATGTGGCTTACTGGAGCTGGCACTAGAGTGATCGGATGGTTGATTTTTTTTAAATATTTACAGCAACAAGGAAGAAGAGAAGGAACAAAAACAAAAAGAAAAAAATCAAAGAAGGACCATGAGAGGAAAATAAAAAACAAATTTCCACTTCTCTATTTCAAATAATTTCATGTCTTTTGAATCAAGATAACACTAGGTTTTCAGAGCATACAATTTTGATACCAGGTTTCATTATGTAACACAACTTTTTGAGGCATTTTCACAAGAACACTGTAGGCTATAACATCAAAAAATATGTTGTGCTATGCATCACAATTGATAGTAAGTCCATGTTTATTCAATGTACCCAACCTTTCTGACTTTTCTATTATCAAGTATCTGCATATCTGTTTCTAACTTGAGAAACAACTTCCTGTTTGTTTGACCATTCCCTCTTTTTAATTAGCTTATCCCAGGCTCCATGTCTACAGTGACACCTCTTACACATTAGCCTTACTTGATGAGCTCTGCCCACTGTAAAGACTGTCCATAGAGTCGCTGGCCTTAAGAGAGATCTTCTCTGTACGTGTTCCAATCATGGGATCACTGTTCCGATACTGGAGGGTTTCCTCTCTAATTTCCTCCTCCTTCAGGAGAAAATGGATCAAAGGTTAAGTGTGCAGATCAGATTTCCATGGAGATGTTCACTGTGTGCATTGATTCAAGAAGTAAGACACATTTGAACAATAAAACATTCATGAATACATCAGCATAAAATATGAGAGTCATTAATCTTCAGGTTATTTTCTAGGAAAACAGTTTAGAAGATACTTGGGAAAATTCCCTCCACGAGACATTGCTTATTGTGGAATTCAACTGCAATTATTATGGTCTATTTTTTTGGAAATAAAGATGAATATCATCATATCAAGAATACTTAATCAGAAACATTAGACGTATTGGCATGAATGCTTTTTCTGCTAAAGTGCAGTTCCTTTTCATGTTCTCCTTATCTGTTTGTCACCATTACTAATCCTGTGAGATCTGATACTACAGCTTTAAACTCTGCACATTTGTTTCATGTCAGTTATTTGCACGCTACCAGATCACTAGATATGAATAAAACATGCTCACTTTGCAATTCTAAAGTAAGTCTTATCTAAGGCGCTTTACAAATCTCACACTGTGCTTGCCACCTAGTCAAGTGAAAACCAAATCTTGCATAAAATTAGAAAAGACAGACAATTTCAAAACAAATTACATTTCCTTGAAAACACCTCACATGGTTTCCATTTTTAGAAAGTTTGGACAAAGCCCTTGAGTTTCATAATACTCATTGCGATGTAATTCAATAGTCTTATTTTGAGCATTACTGAGCATTGATAAAGCTCATAACGTGCAGATTTTGATTTTCTGCTTTTATCTATTTTTCACTCATTTAGTGGTTCAGGGAAAGTTTATAACGCAGAGCCTTAATACTTGCCACCTTTCTAAAATTTGTGGATACTTTAATAAACAAAATAACAAAGTAAGAGTACTTTGGCTCTAATAAATTATGTTCTTGTCTGAATGGGCTATGCATACTATACAAGATATAGTTTATATGTTTTTAAAGTAGTTGGAAATAATAATAATAATAGTACATAAAAATATTAGTATGATACATATATGTGGAGATAGGCTATAGAATATGAGAGAACTAGTAAATCAAGTAAGGATAAAGAAGGTTAGTTGATTTAGGAAAAATGAATTCCAAAGACTTCAACTCCAAGAAAACAAATGCCCAGAATCCACCTGAAAATGTATGAAGATATTCTTTTATATATAATTCTCAATTATGTTGGCAAGGATGTAGAGAAAGAGGAACACTCCCCCATTGCTGGTGGGATTGCAAGCCGGTACAACCACTCTGGAAATCAATCTGGAGGTTCCTCAGAAGATTGGAAATAGACCTACCTAAAGACCCAGAAATACCACTCTTGGGAATATACCCCAAAGATGCCCCACCATACCATAGGGGCACATGTTCCACTAAGTTCATAGCAGCCTTATTTGTGATAGCCAGAAACTGGAAAGAACCCAAATGCCCCACGACAGAGGAATGGATACAGAAAATGTGGTTCATTTACACAATGGAATACTCCTCAGCTATTAAGAACAAGGACATCCTGAGTTTTGCAGGCAAATGGATGGAACTAGAAAATATCATATTGAGTGCGGTAACTCTGACACAAACATGCATGGCATGTTCTTACTAATAAGTGGATATTAGTTAAAATAAACAAAAAATGTACAAAATACCCTAGATATAGTCCATAGAACTCCAAAAGGTCAACAAGCTGAAGGGCCCAAGTAAGAACACTTCAGTCCCACTTGGGAGGGAGAAGAAAGCAACCACAAGGGGGGAGGGAGGGAGGGACGGGGAGTGAAAGAGGATGGGGTTGGGGAAGAGGGGACCATGATCTGGTATTGTGTCGGGGAGAAGGATTGGAGCCCTGAGGGCCAGCAGAAAACATGGAAACAGATGATCCCGGGAGGAAGGAGGTGGGGAAGGCCCTCCAGAATGTACCAGAGACCTGGGAGGTGAGAGACACTAGAACTCAAAGTCGGGGAACCTAGGTGAAATGCCGTCCAGTGTGGAGAGGAAACTCATTGAATCCACCACTAGCAGAAAAGACAGGGCATCAAGGGAGAGATGGGGCTGCTATACCACAATCAAAATTCTGACCCATAGTTCTTCCTGTCTGAAAGAAATGCAGGTATGGAAATGGAGACGAGCCTGAGGAAAAGAAGGTGCAGAGACAGGCCCAAAGTGGGATCCAGTGTAAGGGGAGGCCCCAAGACCTGACACCATTACTGAGGCTTTGAGGCATTCACAAAAAGGGACCTATCATGACTGCCCTCCAAAAGATCCAACAAGCAGCTGAAAGAGTCAGATACAGATATGTGCACCCAACCAATGGACAGAAGCTTGTGGTGACTGGGGATGTGGGGGAGGAATTGGATGTGGAACAGTCTGGAGGTGAACCTAGAGGGGAATAAAATCTGGAGTGTAAAAACAAATATTTTTTAAAAAGCTGTGAATTGAAGTAATAAATATAAAGAAAAATAATTCTAATTATAAGAACATAGAATGTATATTATCTTCTAAAGATACTTTTCTGAGCAAAAGAAAAGAACAAACCTGAACTTACAACTAGCCTCAATACACAGGCTAGTGTAGTGAAAGAAAGAAGGACATTACATATTAATTTTGAAAGCAGGGAATGAAAAACATCCTAGAGTACTGTGCTGGCCATGGGAAGGTGACATCTAGACCTCTTGCCATGGGACTATGTCTTACTGACTGTGATATGTAGTGCGTGTGGGAAAATGTGAGCCTTGGGAGTTGGAGACTGAGTGTTAGGATTCCATTTTGTTTATCATCTCCAAAAATTCACATGTGCATTCAATTTCCTTTGAACCATAAAGGGGAATCTGACCTTGGTGTTTAGAGGCTGGGTCTTCGGGAGGTGATTGTGATTGGATGAGGTCATCAGAACATAGCCTCCATAACTGGGTATTTGTGGATCTACTAGCAAAGGGAAAGGCACTAAAACAACTATACACCTTTTGTATTTATTATTGCATTGCATGGCATCTTCTACTGTTCTGAAACCCTACCACCCAAACGACTATCATGAGATGTGGCCCCTTCTGTTGGGCCACAACCATGACCCAAATAAGGCTTTTTGTGAATAATCAGTCTATCGCATTACGTCATCAGCAACAGAAATATGACGAATACACCTGAGCAATTCTGATCATTCCCCTTTGTATCTACCTGTGATTTGCACGGAAGTCAGACACTTCATGGTCTTGGGGGCTGAACACATGTAAATAACATTTATACCTATTCTTGGTGAAAAGGAACCAGATTCTAGTGGGAAACTTTGGTTCGAGAATTCCCCCACACATCTGGCAAAATGTTCTCAGAAGTGGACTGCCAAGAGAAACTGAATCTCACCTCTTCCTCTCCTTCTATAGCTGTCAGGCTTCCATTGTCCTGGCAAGACTTGTCCTTTGCCCTTACCCTCCTTTAGAGCTCACAGGCATCCCCCCTTGTAAATCCTTGCTGTTTTTCTTATTTTTGGAATTCTATTCCAATTAAAGGACTAAATTCACTGCTCTATAGTAAAAGGATTTTTTTTGCAGGATATTCTGAAGTCTTAATTTGGGTCCCAATATGTCCTGATCCCGCTTTTCAGACATCACTTCAGGCTTTCTTGTCCTGACTGGATCTTATTAGAGAGATGATAGAAATGACACAGGTAGCTGATGCAGTGCTGCAGGCAGGGGAGGCTTGTGCCTTAGTCAAAATCAGGACTAGTTTGAATAGAAAAATTAGAGTTTTAAATATTCCTCGGATATTAGGAACAGGAGGATATTGTGATTTGTTGATGTTGAGTGTAGGAGAAGGAATTTGGAATGATACCTTTCTATTCCATTTTTTGGCATCAGGAACCATGAAAATATTGTTCTTTGGCACTAGAAATAATGGGTGAGATGTAATTGTTTCCTAGTAGAAGTGCTGAGAATGTAAAAGTTTGATATGTGCAGAGGTTATGGTATCTGTTAGACATCTCTGGGAGAGCATCAAATGAGCAGTTGGTTGATCGGATATAGCAATCAGATGAAGAGGGCCTTTCCAGAGACACTTTGGGAAGCTATGAGTGCGCTTAAGATCACAGGAGAGGACTGGGCATATTTAGTGGCGCCGCTGGGATTTTTCAGCTTTGTGGCTGTGTAGAGGTGGTGGAACACACCTTTAATCCCAGAACTTGGGAGACAGAGGAAGGTGGATCTGTGGGTTCTAGACCAGCCCGGTCTACCTAGTGAGTTCCAGGACAGCTGGTACTATACAGAGAAATGCTATGTCAAAAGGAAAAAAGGAAGGAAAAGAAAAAAAGGAAAGAAAAGAAGCATCAGCATTTTCAGAGAGAAAAAGAAAAGCCAAAAGGAACCATATGAAAAAGAAAAGAATGCTCAGAGCAGCCAGGAGAATATTTTCTGTGTGAGCATGTTATTTTCTGTGTGAGCATGTTACCAGTGTGTCTAGAGCTAAAGTAAATAACACTGTGCTTGGTAACCCAAAGATTACTACTACTGTGAGAGAATACTGGGGTCAGAATTAAAAGAGAATCCAAAGGGAAAATGAGCGAAAGACAAGTTAAAATTATAGAACTGAAAGTCTGTATATAAACCTTTATTTGTATGAACTCTATGTTTATAACGACATTGTGTATGATGGTCAGCTGACTTTGAAAATATAATGGGGAGAGAAGAGTCTTCCACAAATGAAGTTGAGTCTACTTGATATTTACAAGAAAAAGGATGGATTTTTTTACTCATTTGAACCACACATAGAATATCTAATCCAAAATGGATCATGCACTATAATTTAAGAGCTAAAATTACAGAGCCATTAGGAGAAAATGCAGAAGTAATCATTATACTGTGTTAAGCAATAGTTCAAGTATGATTGCAAAAGCCAAATAATAAGAAAACAGAACAACTGTACTATTATAAGATTATAAACAGTTAGGATGCAAATAATACTGTAAAAATAAAAATATGATTCACAGAATGATAGAATCTGTATTTAGAAGTCACATATATAAGAGTCATTCAGAATTATATAAACATTTAAAGCTTAATAAATGGTTTTAACAGTATATTAAAATCAGACAAAATATTTGAATAAATACTTCCTTAGAGATAAGTCAATATAACCAATAAACACATTAAATGATAATAGCATTCATTGTAAGAAATATGTTAATCAAACTGGCAGTGTGAGTTTACTTCATCTTCGCCAATGGCTGCAACTTTAAGTAATACCTCAGGCTGACATGATGTAGAAACATTGATATTATGTATGTGTAAAATTCACTGATATTGGGTATGTAAAATTGCACAGAGTTTGGAGCAAACAGTTGCCAGTGTCTCAAAATATAAGGAGCAGAATTACCATATATCAAAAAGAAATAAAAAATAACTTCATATGAAGAGTCACATGCAAACATTTACAGGAGCATTATTCATAATGTATCCAAAGTAGAAACAGTCCAAATACTCATCAGTAGATGTGAAAAATGTAGATTATTTATAATAATATAATAATTTGCAATAAAAAGAAATGAAGTACTGGTGCTTGCTACAACTTAAGCAATTTACTCCTCTTCACCCCCTAGATGTTTGTTTTGTCTTCTTTTAAAATGTGAGTAAGGATCCTTTAAGAACCATGGAACTGGGCCATCCAAATGGCTCAGTGGTAAAGGTACTTGTGATGCAAGCCTGAGGACTTGAATTTGGTCCAAGGAACTTGTGTAGATATGCAAAGAGAACAGACTGTGGAAAGTTGATCTTTGAGGTCTGCACTGCTTCATGGTACTCATGTGCACAAACAGACACTTTTTAAAAGAACTACAAAACTTCTGGGCATGACAGGTGAAGGAAAAAATATGTCTAAGTGCTTCATAAAACACCAAATATATATATATATATATATATATATATATATATATATATAACCACATTTTATAAATAATCTACATTTTTCATGTCTGTCGGTGAGTATTTGGGAAATATATATATATATATATATATATATATATATGAATACATACATATGACAAAATATACTTACTTTTTCCTCAGAAAGAGCTTTGATGTATTTTTTCCCTACTTTTTTCTTCATTGTCCATGAAATAGCCCTCACTTTTTTACCTAGACTTCCTCCATTGCTTGAAGTTTTGCTTTGTTCCTCACTTCCATTTGTCAGTTCCCCGTCACGGACCTGATAGATGATTTTTAACAAAAGACAAATTGTAAAGAAGAAAGGATCATGTATTTGAGTAAAGTGGTTTTCATTGCTAGGGATTTCATATGATAGGCAAGAGCTACATCTGAGCTCTGTGTCCACCCTGAAGAGCATTGATTGACAACCTCTCTAGGGAGAATCTAAGTTGGAATTTTTTGTTCTTGTGTAGTACACCTTCTGGGTATAACACATATTGTCCAACTGGCTGCCTGTGTAACTTCATTGAAAGTTCTCACCTTCACATGTGAAATTCCTTGAACATTTATGGTTTAATAACTCTATTAAACAATCATTTTAGTTCTCATCTTTGAGATAAACAAAATAGAAGTAACCATCAGGCATCCTGTGATTACAGATGTGTAGACTGGAGAACAATGAATGAAGGGATTAGAAAGGCTTTTACCACCCATCTGTGAGGGAAGAGCATTACAATAGCCTCCTGGGTCTCAATCAGATTGCTACAGTCAAAGGTAGCTTTAAAGAAGTTGTGAAATTAGTTAAGTCAGTTGAATTCTATGATGCTTTCATGCACCATGTATGCATATACATTTTCACTTTAAGCAATAGTAAATATTACCTGGCTGAATTAATTAATAAAGAAATATGTAGTTCATATATTGCATACATGGTACTAATTAAGTTTCTTATTAGGGTTACTGTTAACTGGTGCTCCTTAGCTCCTAAAACAGGATTTCTCCTCTGACTCAGAATAAAATATAAGTATTGGTGTTTTCTTGCAAAGTTCAACAACATAACATAAACGATATAGTTCAGTTTATGATGGGAAACGTCTTGGTAAAGACCTTAAATGCTTTAATATTAAAGTTTAATCACACAATTGACATTAACTTAAATAAATAATATGTTTCTAAAATATGTGTTTATATCTTATAAAATCTGTATGATATAACAAACATATCTTTATGAACTTATTCTTCACTACTAATCAGATTTCAAAACAGCATTTTTTAAATAAGACAGTGTTCCAGTTTGTTCAAGTCCTTTGTGGTGATTCTGACTCACAGATGTATGATAAGACTTGAAAGAAATGATAATCAAATACTGCCGTGATAATGCATCTCTCTGACTTTATCCAGTTATCACCAGGGTTTGGATTTGCTTTTGCATTGGCTTCTCTAGATAGCCACAAATGTATTCTCATAGCTATCCAAGTTTCCATCTAATGCACAGTAGAGGAAAGAAGTCATCTGATTGGTCACTCTCTGTGCTTGTCCACACTTCTTGTTTTACCTGAGTATTTGTCTCTGCTCTTACTTTATTTGAAAATGTTTTGCTCATTTAATGGCTCATCTGCACTTCTCACAGAATGCATGCTCCATGGGAGTAAAGCTTTCTCCATACACTTCATTCTAGTCTCAGGAATATTTCCAGGCACGTTAACTGGTGCTCAGTAACCTTTAAAAATATGAAATTCTTGATGTATAAATTTGAGGCAGTTTGTCCACCTCCACTGGAGGACATATTTGGACTAGATGTTCTTGCTACCTCAGATGTGGAAGCAATGAACGGTGAAGGTCTTCTGCATGAGGAATGCCCACCATGCTTGACGGGTGGGCAGCTACCCATACCTCACATAAGAAATGACGGGAAACTTCTGTTTAGTGAGCATGAATATTTTAATATGAGAGTTTAAGCACATAGTTAACATCATTATTAATCAATATTATATTTTGCCTCATATCTTACCCCAAATTGCATATGATAAATATGAATGGGCAGCCAATTTAAGCCCTCATTGCACATTATTAATTTTTACATTCAAGGTTACAAAGGCAAAGAGTCTTTGCTTAATTCAAAGTATCAGAATGAAATAGAATTGGGAAGCAATTTAAAAAGTTATTTGGCCTTTTCTTCCTTCTTTCCGGTGTTTAAACTTTGTTTTTACCATAAACTTACTTTAGTAACTGATATAAACGTCACTTAGTTACAACTGATATTAATACTATTATTGAAGCGTCAAGCAATGCAATATGAATACTGCTAGGTTTTCTTATCATTGTTTACAGAAGCTTCAGAGAAAGTAAATTTTGAATTCATTTTCTTTTCTGTGAAGTTATCCATAGCCTGAACTCCATTTTCTGTCTAGAATTTACAGGTCTGTTGTCATCGTCAACATTGCCATTGCTTCCCATCTCCAGGTGTTAGGAAGTAGCTATTTTTATCTTCCACTGCAACAATACTATGGAGTATCTAACAGAAACCCTGCCACTGTGTAGATGACCATGAACAGGATAAAGAATTGATGCTGGGTTTCTGAAGAATGAGAAACTACTTTATCAGCTCTGCTAAATGCTTGAACAAATGACAAAGTCATTACTACCTATCCCAATGACCGCGAATGAACCTGATGTACTGTCATAGCTTTGTTAAACACTAAATGGCAGCAGAATACAGCAGTAAATGGTTATAGAGAGGTAAAAGTTAATATGAAACTAAGTGAAAATAGTCATCTAAATAAGTACCCCTGTGTATATACACACGTACATAAACGAGTACTTATACATATATGTTTATGTGAATACATATATAATTATATTATTGTCATCCATTAAGAATGTAGAGTTATGCCAAGCAACCAGAGCTTCCAGGGACTAAGCCACTACCCAAAGACTATGCATGGACTGACCCTGGGCTCCAACCTCATAGGTAGCAATGAATAGCCCAATAGGAGCACTAATGGAAGGGTAAGCCCATGGTCCTGCTAAGACTGAACCCCCAGTGAACCTGATTGTAGGGGGGAGGGCAGTAATGGGGGGAGGATGGGGAGGGGAACACCCATATAGAAGGGGAGGGGGGGGTTAGGGGGATGTTTGCTCAGAAACCGGGAAGGGGAATAAC
The DNA here is from genome assembly GCF_011064425.1 of Rattus rattus. NCBI lineage: Eukaryota > Metazoa > Chordata > Mammalia > Rodentia > Muridae > Rattus > Rattus rattus. Next base: position 66,099,955 of record NC_046157.1, on the reverse strand, counting down.
AATCAAATGTAAATAAGAAATACTCAAGTTAATAAAGATTAAAAAAAATATGTAAGAATAGAAAAAAAAGAATAGGTTCTGTAGAGAACATCATTCCACTTATAATATTGTTTTCCCATTTAAAAGATCCTAAATAAAAGGACCTTTGCCATTAAAAAAATAATGTAGATTGTAAAACACGTTTTCAGTGGCTAGGTTTTATATAGAAAATTTGGAAAGATCTAGAATCACTTAGGAATTGAATCTCTTGAGTGTTTGTGTAGGATGTTCCGGATTACATAATTGACGTGGGAAGAGCCACCCAGTGTAGCCACCATTCCCTGGATGGACCTTGTAAATGGAGAAAGGAAACTGAACGGTAACACTCATTCATTGCTCTCAGCTTCTTGACTATGGATGTGATATGACCTGCTGCTTCAACATCTCACAGCTTTGGCTTCCCTACAATGATGGCTTTAATCCTTAGCTGAACTATGAAAAAAAAGCACCACTCTCTCTAGAGTTCTTCCTGACTGTATTTTATCACAACAGCACAGAAAAAATTAAGTCAGGAATTTGTGTGTGTGTGTGTGTGTGTGTGTGTGTGCGCGCGTGCGTGCATGTGTATTTGTGTGTAATGGCTTATCTATATATTACATAAATCAATAAAATATATTCTACATATAGGCATATGTTAATGCATATATTAAATAATGATATAGGAAATGTTAATTTACCGTATTTAGAATATTCCTTGCTGAATAAAACACACACACACACACACACACGTACATGCACGCACACACACATCTGTAAGTGATATTTATATAACCTGTTTATCTAAAAGCAACTATTTGTGAGTTCACTGGGTCAGGGTCAGGTTAGGTTTGGGGTTGGTAATGGATATGTGTTGCAGTCTTAGTTTTCTCAGTGTGCAACTCTGTTATTTGGCTAACTACTGTGCCTTTCCATCACAGATGGCCCCTAGTAAATAAGACGGTATAGCAGAATGGCAGGCATTGCATCAGATAAGAGGCTGAGTTGTGCCTTCACAATGTGATAACTCTGAAGTAGAAAAGGAACTATGCTCTATATCACTATATATCATATCATCATATATCATATATCGTGTTACATTATGTGCTACATATTATATATTATATTGTATTGTATATTATATTATATATTATATTGTATATTACACATTATATTAATTATATATTTATTCAACATAAATTGAAACACTGATTGTTCCTATTTAGATAAGCAAATCGGTAACTCTATACTTCGTTCATAACAAGCAGTCCATTAAATATAGCTGTCATTGGTACTGCTGTCATTATTATATACAAAATTTAATGTTAAAGCCCACTTTAACATTACTGTTAGGCCATACACAAAGTGCTTAGTTTCCAAATATGTGTGTAAAGGTAACCAGTGAGATATTTAGTGTATACACTAGAAGTGACGGAGTTCAGTGGTGTAGCTACATGCTCGTCTGATCAGAGTGACCGTCATGCCCACCTCGCATGCTAGAGACGCAGGCGTGGTTATTGCTTCAGCATGGAAATGCTCAGGCGACTTGGAACTGTCAATGTAACTTTGAATTATAGCTAGCTTTAATTTATAACTAGCTTGAAATTCTCCTTCTGCCCAAATATTGAGCCAGCTTTTTAAATAGCTTACCTTAGTGCCCAACATGGTGCCAGATGCTAAGTATTTGCTCATCTATTTCAAAGTTCTGTGCGAGTGTTCAGGACTTGAAAGATGTTTTTCATTTCCTTACCTAACTCAAAAATTAACACTATCCTTTTACATTATAAGCTCTTATAATATACTATCATAATATTCATAAAGATGAAATAAAATACCAACCTCAATTGAGTCATCAGATTTTGATATGGAATTATTCCGAAAACGATCAAAATTCCCAAAACTGCTGCTGCGCTGTAAAATTGAAAAAGAAAAAGAAACTTAAGGTTTGTGACATCCACAACTGAAAGCAGTAAACTTTATTATAGCTTCTCAGAAATGCCTTTCAAATATGGAAGGCAATGAAAAGTTCTCTAGGCTTTCAAAAGGCAATGAATGTATAAATATTATTCATATTTTATACTAAAATTTCTAAAAATCATCCTTTGATTTGTGTAATAGTGGTTAAGACTGGGGTTATTTTTTTTAATTATTCACAGCATTACTTAGGTTCCTGACCCAAGCATCTGAAGCCTATGAGAATTCTAAACTGAGTCTTCTTTACACTTCTAAACACTCATTATTTTCAGTAGGAAAGGACAGGCAGTATTTATCAACAAAGTGGGCAATGCGTAAAACACAACAATGAAATCAAGCAAGGGTCAGAGTAATTGTTCTTCTGCCTTCTAAGATAAGCTTCCTGAAAAACAAAACTAACCCCAGTTTACTTCCCGCTAATAAATTCTATTAACTTTAAATTCTCTGTCAGTTATCAGAACGCAATGCATACGTGTAGACCTATTAATAAACTGAACATGTAGGCATGCACAGACAAAGACGGAGGGTCAAATGGAATCTCTTCACATTTCACATGGAATTACAATGAGATCCTAGTCCCTTTCCCCATTGGGCAGGTCAAGTTCTCTCATTGATTTCAAGGACTATCTACATATGTTGTTAGGAGACTACGCCCCTCGTGTTAGAATTGTTATTTGTATGCAACTCAGTCAGTAGGTAATTACCAGTAATCTGGAGATGCCTCAAAGTTAAATGGCTCCCCTGAATCATTTTCAAAATTCTTGAAAATCACTGAGTCAAAAAATTGACTTTCTCACTATTTAATTTTATTCATTGTTTAGGGTGGTGGGTATCTAATCACACGTGTGTGTGTGTGTGTGTGTGTGTGTGTGTGTGTGTGTGTGTAACTACAGATCCAAAGAAGATAGCTTGTCCTAAGGATTACACCTCATTTCAAAATAATATGTTTTAGAAGTTAATAGATTTTAATGAAAAAGAAACCGAGAAATTTGAAAAAAGGCTCAATAGCAGTAGTCAGTAACCTATAGAATTTGTTATTGTCCACTCAGAACTTTCTCTCTCTTTAAAACCTCTTTGCTAGAAAAGCTTTGTCCTTGGTATCATTCTTAGACACACCTCTCACCACCAATTGCCGTTAAAGCACTTTATTTCTCTTAGAAAATGAGTCAAAATAAAAAGATCCTGAACACATGACATGTAGCTGGCCTATTGGACACTGTACTCTAGAGCATTGCTCCAAGGATGATGACTGCTGTAGACACATCGTACTTTGCTGACTTGCCTCCCCTGCCGAACTAGCTCACAGCTCTTTTTGCTTGTAGGGAGAGCAGAGACAAGATAGCCGAAAGTGTGTTCCACAGTGGAAAATACCAAGTCATCTCATACAGAGCTTACCAAACTAGAGATAGACCCAGAGCATGGACCGCTTCACCTTGCCTAGTGAATTTTCCACCAGGCCATCACGGCTCACAGATCAGAGAGAAGTGAGGAAACTCTTGTCCTACTCACAGATGAATCCATCAAGGACAGTCATTCCTCTGTTGTAAACTTGGGATATACTTTTGGACTATTGTAACCAGGCCTGTGGCAGGTCAGTAGCCTATAGCCAGCCCCATGGTGCCTATTACATATTAATGAGGGCTACAGGATGCTTCCCACTGTTGGATAATGGGGCCTGTTACAAGGGAGGGCACAGAATAGATTCACTTCAGCATTCCTCTGCCCAGTATTATTCCATTAAGTAATCAATAGCCACCACCTTTTAAAATTAATTCTTCCCCCATTATACCAATAAAGAAAAGCAGATATGGGAATAGTGATTTTAAAACATAAAAAACTCCTACTTTGGGTCTTGTCAGCCCTGTCAATACTCATTCCTCAGCAGCCTAAAGACCGAGGAGTCGCTCTGTCCACCCTCAGATACTCTTAAGAAGCAAATTTCAGTTCTTATTTAAAAGGGCACTTACCATATTTCATTATCCACTCTAAAAGTTAGTTACTTTCCGAGAAGATGGTTTCATAATATATTTATAGGTTATAGCTTATGTCAGAAAGGAGTTAATGTCTACTATGAGGTATGGACAAGAAATGGATTTATAATTTCTACTGTCAAATTTTATAGTGAAAAGGTGAATTATGAGGAAGTAAAGCCTGCTTCCTACATAGTAGTCCTTAATAAAAGGGAACGTGTTTGAATATTCACAAATTTGTATGGTGTGATCAGCTTGCAGACAGTAGCTGGTGACAGAAGTTCTGACTAAGATCAAGTAATTACATGAACGAAAAAGCTGTCTCTGGGAAAATCAGCTTGAGTGAAAAAGCAACTTAAAATGTAGGTAATATTTGGTAATGGTGGCATTAGATCATGCTTGCTCTATACATTTTGTGTAAGTATACTGCAAGGGCTTGGAGTGTAGTTCAAAAATGGAACACATACTTTGCATGTATGTGCAACTCTATGTTCATCCCAGCTCCACCCCAGACAAGTGAAGTATATAGCCCTTCTTATACCTTTAGTTAATCATTTGCAAAATTGCGCATCTCTGGAGGGAAATTTGGCAACATCTAGTAAGTTTTCATATATAATTGTATTTTGTCATAGCAATTACATTTCTAAGTTTTGATGCCAGACTAACAGGTGAATATCCTAGCATATGAATATAGCTACTAACATATGAATGCACAATACATTCATTGTAATATTTTACCCCAAAACCTGTAAACTTCAACACTTACCAAGAGGATGCTAAGTGAGTGGTATGTATTTATATCAATTAAAAAACCACTGAAATTTGTTTTTCCCTAATTCAATGGAAACAGAACTCACTAGCATAAACTGAAACTGATAATACAAAACAGAGGAAGGTGTGTAGAACAAGTGACCATTTATGTGAGTGAGAAAATATTCTGTATGACTCAAGGAGGCAAAGGCAGGCTTTCTTTCGGAGACATACAAGTGAAAGCTAGTGAATGGGCACGGCAGAAAAAAAATGTCTCTCTGAATATGTGTCATTTCATAGATTTGAATACAAATCTGTGTAAAAGTTTCCCAAATTCATAAACAAAATACAATCAAAGTAAAAAGCACTAAACTTTAACATCCAAATGAAACCCATCAGCTAACTCTAAATTGAGTTGACTGTTTAAAGGAAAACTTATTACAAGTCATTTTGAAACGAAGTAACTTGGCAGTCTGTACACAGAAATACTGCAAGGACAAAATGGAATGGCAAACTAAATCTTAACCTTTTTGCTGTCATCCTGGTTAGTAGGACTGGTGCATATATAAACACTGAATAATAATTAAAGTCAGTAACAAGGTCCATTTAAGTCAAGATTATCAGAATATAATAAAATCATTGCAGATATAAAACAAAGTGCTTCAGTAACCCACAGTCTTAAATCCCAATCAAAAGGACCATGAGATTTTCCCAACATCCTTCTAAAAGCATTCTGTTTCTAGCTGCACTCACATAATATAAAGGTCTAGAACAATGACAACACAGCCTTTTGTCAATTCTAATTCACAAATTAGACCCTTTGCACACACCTTTATGTCTCCTGTTTTGTCACACTTTAGACACACCTTCCAAACAGCTAGGGGGCTATACTGAAGGGTTTTAGTGTTTGGACAGATTGTAGCCCAAGGCATGCTATTTTAGTTTTAGTGGAAGTAATACATGTAATATACAGTGAAATAATTTCAGTATATCATAACATCAAAATTCATTGATTTATCATCATACTGAAGAGAAATATCTGTGTTTGTTTTGGGAAATATAATACCTGCATTTTGAGAACAGACAAAAATAAAAGACAAGGATCTTGACTTTACTGAATGAAATGTATTTCATAGTTAACTGAACAATTGATTGTGGGAAATTATTCTGAATATGTAGGTATTCAGGTTATTAAAATTGATGAAGTTATAAAATTACTATTTTGCCAATCTCTGCTATAATACTGGATATAGAGAATAATTATCAATGTCTACTGAAGGAGAAGCAAGCAGAACATGTTCTTCACGTTCTACATGAACTGTATAAGTTTGCACGGGATGGTATTCAAAGGGAAGGGGAGCGGGCGAGGAGAGAGGTATGTGTGTGCATGGGGCAGGAGCAAAGGATAGAATTGCATCACACTTCCGTCTCTGGTCTGGTGCTCATTAATCAGGTTAAGGGTAGCCAGCAAGCTCCAGATATCCTTCAGCCTCTGCCTCCTCAGTGCTGGGTGTAGCACTGTGCCCAACGTTTTTAGTAGATTTGGGGGTCAAATGTTCTTATGCTTACAAGGACACAAGATAGTGTGTAAAAAATAAAATCTGTGGAAGAAGCCATATTGAAAAATGTTCTATGTTTAAAGGACACCTAGCTACCTGTGTGTATTTTCATTACAACAGAGACATAGGAACGTGCTCAATGCTGTGAAGAGGATTTAGTTCTCTGAACGGGACAGGGTAGTGGAACTATGTAAGCTTCCTAAACCACTCACCTATCTGAACTATGAACATGGAAGAAAATTATGGAGCCCTTTTTTATAGTATGAGTCAAGCTTTTGACCAGGAGATTTACTTTTCCTTATCCAGCAACCAGCTTATAGAGTTGTCAAATAAAATCTCTGTGTACTATGACTTTAAAAATTCAGCAAGGCACCGGTAGAAGTGTCAATCAATTTCAATGAAAATATTTGCATGTATGAATCAGGCTCCCACAGTGTTTTGAAGTATCCTGGCAAATTGGAAGTTATATATACTCATTGCCAGCAAGTTCTCACATCCAAGTATTACTCACAAGGCATTTGTTAGTATCCACTCTTCAGATCAAAATTCCGTTTGAGTATTAATTTACCATTAATATTGTGTTGTAAAAAAGTTAAACCTCAACAAGTCTGTCACCGGTTACCCAAAAGCATTCGAGGATTTCATTGTTCTGGCTGACTCAGGTGCTGAGATGTTGGAGAGTGAAAGATCACATTTAACTCACTTAAAATAATCTGTTAGGATTGCCTCAGCGTTAGATAATCACAGCATCACGCGGTGTCAGTGGAAGGCAGTACGTGGGGGTGTCAGGGAACTTCAAGCTAAAACCGGCAACGAGAGCTGAGAAATCATGCCTTCAGCACTAACACTACAGCCTTTTATAAAGGAAACCAGCTAAATAAAATGATCAAGACAAGCAGAACACAGACCAGTGTTGTGGATAGTCTCAGTGTGTACCTGGCTTCCAGGAACCACAGTGAACTGGCCCTTTCCCTACCTCACTAGCCTCACGTCAACTGTCAAACACCCACAGAGTGTGCAGACCCCAATGCTATCATCGACTTCTAAACTTTGCTCAAATTTTCCATACTGAAACTTAACTTTTAGTGCCACATAATGGCACTAAATTGTTTTCAGCAGATTGAAACCATTTCAGAGTTACAGTGGCTCAGGGGGGAAGAATTCAGATAAAACCTGAAAACAGTCAATCTAAGAGTGATACTCATAACAGCTGATGTAGGGCATTGAACACGTTTCAGAGTCAAAAGTCTTGCATATTTAAGATTCTCAGTTTTACCTTTCTATGGTCTACCACTGTGTTCCATTATTTTATACTGCAAATAAGCACTATAAGTCATGTAACAGTTCTAGAATTCAGTAAAAATTACTCTAGTCTAAGTTAGTTGAAGGGAGCTCAAACGAATTACATTGATGTGCTCTAAATACATATTTCAAAAAAAATATCATGGGGCAAAAATTACAATGAACAATCTTTACAAATTCTATAAAATATAAGAAACAATATTGCTCACTGGTTAAGCTCTATCCCTTGTAAGCATATAGATGTTTGATCCCCTAATCACTAAAAATGTTTGATGCAGCGCCACTCCCAGAACCAGGGAGGAAGAAACTAAAGGGTGTCTGGAGCTCGCTGGCCACCCAGTTCAGTCTGATGTGTGAGAATCAGGCCAGAGATCCTGTCCCAAATGAGGTATATGCCGTTTCAAAGAATAATAGACTTTCTTTTCAAGCCTCTACATACACGTGCACATAAATATGTACAAGGGAACCTACATGGATAAACTGCACACACATGATCATAAAAGTAGTCAATCTTAGTAATACTGTCACGTATGTACATCTAGGCCCATAACTATACTCTTAATTTTGCAGAATATTACTTTAAATGATCAAAAATTTGGACATGAAATTATCTCTAATCAATAGAATTTTAAGTTTCTTCAAAAATTCCTTATTCTAAGAGATTTTTGTAGCTGTTTACTGAGATACCCTTTGTAAGCCACCAAATCCAAAGGTAGTATTGCTTTTTAAAATGATGAAATAACAAATAAGGTGGTGGAGTGTTTACTGCATTTGAAAAGTACTTCTGGAAGACAAAACTGTGACTAATGTAGACTGTAATTCCTCTTTAGTGGTTGCAGGACAAAAAATACTGTCATATGGACATAATCATTTTAATGACTAATCTTTTTTAAATTTGGAACATTGTTATTTCATTAGGTTTTTGTTATTGTCTGAGTGAACAATAATATCTCAAAGTTAGAATTAGCAAGACCTGAGTCAGCAGTGCTCTCCGTGGCTTCCGCATCAGCTCCTGCCTCCACATTCTTGTGCTGTTTTATTTCCTGTCCTGACTTCCTTCGATGATGAATTGTGATGTGGAAGTGTAAGCCAAATAAACCCTTTCCACGTCCCCAAAACAATTAGCAAGAACTCTTAAGTTTTTCTGCAAGTATGTCAGTGTGGATAGTTTGTTAGAAAGCTCTATGGGGGAGCCGCATTGAGAAATGTTGAGAAGCCACTCGTAGGTTTTAAGAGCTCCTGGCTACTCTATAGAGTGGATACAGTCTACAGGTAGTACTTGGGAGGATGTGGGATGTAGGAGGGGAAGACACGCGGAGCCAAGGTAACAGGGCTTATGTATCTTCCACCCTTACCAAATGCTGAAACTTGCCTTTGGCAACTTTCTCGTTACTCATCTTAGTTTCTATGCACCATGGTACAGGAAAAGCTGTGCAAAGGATAGGGATTCAAATTTCTAATGAAGAAAAAAATACATTCTTCTCCAATAAGTTTAAAAGATAACTTTTGTACACACTTGACATTTTTAATCTGTAACCAAATATTAAGTATGATATTAAGTGGTCAATGTCATTACTGATCTTAATCTTCTAACAGTTTTGTCAAATAAGTAAACTTCAAAAACAGAGAGTTGTGCATTCTAATATTTTGTGTATGATATGTCTAGCAACCACAGTGATACTAAGTTCCTGGTAAGAGAAGGCAAGTACTATTTAGAAGAACTTCAAACACTGTTCCCCTTTTATGGTAGCCCACATTTTCAATAAATTTAAAAATATCCTTTTTTCCCCTTAATATGTGTTCAATTTCTGACTTGCACTGCTTGCAAAGAAAATTATAGTATTATATAACGCAACACTAATGTAGATAAGAAGTGCGGAGCAGAAGCAAAGCTTTAAATATTGGCATTAAGAAAGTTCAAAAAAGATAAGAGTAACTTACCTTCTTATTTATTGAACAATCCTTACTAGAAGTTAATAACTCAGATCCTTTTATTTTTAACCTTTTCAATAATTAAAGGTAGTAAGCCCATGAACATTTCTAATGAAATCATGATCAGTGATTAGTATGACAAAAGGATGTACAGCACTTCCAAGCCAAGGACACCTTTTTACATATTAAATCATTTAATATGTTGATTCAAACTTTAGGTTTATGAAAACACCTCTAACAAACTTGTCAGTCATGTGTTACAACAACCAAGCCTATAGTTATGACTTATATATGAGTTCATGATGCTTAAATATATGATATATGTATATATTTATAATACATGTAATATAATGTAATATTTGATTATAATATATATTAGTGTAGCATCTAGTCAGAAAGAAGTCAAGTTCATTCATAGTACTCATTGCTATGACATCATAGTTCACAGTTGGAAGTTAATTTGGAAGGAATGAATCCATCCAGTAACTTTCCACCAGACACTCAGGAGCACAAACACCCTGTAAGTCCCTTACGTTTTAACCGCACTCCGCTTTCAGGTGGCCTCTGAGTACGAAATGACCTTTCTAAAGGTCTCCTCAAGGGGTATTTTAGTCATGCAGTGATCTCCTTGAACACAGGTAATGACAAACAATAAGCTAATTCTCAAAAAGTTTTTTTTAAGTCATCTTTACTACTTTTAAATGGGTGGGTTTGATGCATGATTTTGGTGACCCTGATTAATGGCCACCGCCAGCCCAGCTTCTGGAGTTGTAATGTGTCTGTGAGATTCCCTTCAGCCAAGCTCCACCATTAATCCAGTGGCATATGTCAGCTCAGCAAAGCAAGGTCACTCTTCTGCTTCAAGGGGAACCTTTTTAGAAATAATAAAACTGACAGAAAGTTCTTTTTTGCATGCTTTATGCTGCCCGAGGTTGAGTGCTGCAGTTAATATCATGAAGCTTATAAACATTCTCTTCCCGGGCAGCAACTGCTGCCACAGGGCTTAGGAGTTTAAACGTGTTTTTTCCCTTAGTAAGAACAGACATGTTTATGCGGGGTAAATATATGATATGCAGTCCCAAACAGGGAAGGAATATGTGGATAAAAATCACAGAAAGCTTGGGTGCTAGGGCTTTTTTTTTTTTTTTAAATTTGAAAATTGTTTTTTTTTTTCTTTTTTCTGGTTTTTTTATTTTTATTTTTTTTTGGTGCTGTTGATTTATTCATAAGATGGCCACACACAGGACAGAACAGTGCCCTTGAAGGCAATTAATTTTCACACTTTTTTAGCAAAATACAGGTAGCCCTGTAAATACATTCCCTTCATACTCTTGCCCTCTTTTTAATCCCCTCCCACCATTGGGTTTTCTTCATTATCAAATACATGTATTATTACAACTAAATCTGTCATTATAAAACCTTTTCTTCCTGCAAATTCGTATCTGCCTGTATTTCAGTGTATTAAGGGATACACAGTAATGATGAAAATAAATTCAACCAATGAATAGTCTATGGCCTATAATATGGCCTATAATGTCATGTCTCAGAACTCTAGAATATTTACTTCTGAAGGAATTGTATTTCTTAAACTATAAACATTTGTTTCATTGTTAATGGCTACTTTAAAATTGGTAGATAGTAATAATGAGGTAGTAATACTGAGGTAGTCCTAATCTTGAGTAACCTGTAGATACCCTAACTTAAACAAGACAAAGAAAAACTATGACTGTACCAAAGGAAAATGGTGGCTATGCAATTCTAATAGAGAACATACGTCAGGCAAGCATAAAGATTGCAAAAGAAAGTCAACTGCAACAATAAAATATTCAGGGAATATCCCTACACAATTTCAGTGTGTTCTTTGGTTAGTGTGTATCTAATTCCAATCATTGGGTATTGTAAAGTAAGATTCTATATTGGCTAAATATGCTTGGGATCTTATTCTAGATCATAAAGCTACATAATTACAGAATGAAAACTCTTTATTTACTGGTTTTGCTTTATTACATAAATAAAAGCTATTAGAAGTAACACCAGTTAGTCTTAGCAAACCAAGTACATTGAGAGAGTCTCTGGGTCAGATCTAGGGATTCTGTCGGGCTTACTTAAATAAGAACTTTATACTGACTCACTTATAAACAAGGATACCAAGATTTAGCACTTTCGAATATCTCTTGACTGTGAGCGAGTCTTCTCTAAAAAGAGAATGCTGAATCCATACTATTGAGAGAATTATCTCCCCTGGAAGAGATGGCCCATGGTACTGCATGCCACTGGGACCTGGTTTGTTTATTTAGTGAAGCTGGATAATGGTAAAGTCAGGTGGAATTAAGACTGGAGATGTTATTTCAAGAGTTTGTGAGCACATCTGCAGAGCTAAATGAGCACATCTTGCTTCCAATATATATTATATATATATATATATAATACATTTTATTATGATGATAAACTATATAATATATAATATATATAATAAATGTTATCATTATAAAAAAGCATTTTATATATATATACACATATATATATATTGCTCCCTACAAAGCAACACTGTCCTGCTGTCATTCATTTCTCATGATTATAATACACTATTTGTTTATTGTATTGCTGCTTTGCATTCTGATTCTAGAAACGGTTGCTCTGTTTTTTATCGTGTGTTGCTCAGATCTTTATCATGGATGGGTCGCTAGGCATCTCTGAAGTAGGTTACTTCTGTAAATGACTAATATTACCCATTAGTCATGCCACACTCAGTGCACGTATACTGAAAAGTCACTACGGTTTTGCCTTCTAAAAATGTTTTTGATGGTAATCAGGAATAAAAGGAAAGAGAGAGAGGAGAGAGAGAGAGAGAGAGAGAGAGAGAGAGAGAGAGAGAGAGAGAGCTACCTCCAATGTACTCTGAAAGTCAGAAAGACTGAGTTCGTCCTTCTTGAGTTCTCCCCTCAAAGGATACAAATTTGAAGATAAATCTGCTCTTGACAGGAGAGCTAGTTGGAGTGAAAGAAACTATAGCCCAAAAAAATGGAGAAATGGAGCAGTTATGAAATAAGGATTACACAAGTGAACATAGTTAATCCAGGATACATACATGTGCTAGCAACCTACAATAAGCCTCCATGACAGGCTTTATCATGTCCCCTTTTTCCAATCACAACACCAAGGCTCAAATAAGGTTTAATAAAGAACCCATAATCTGGATTAGAAATAATCAATATCATACCTTCAAACCCAGGTCTGTGTGACTCCAGTCCACGTTGCCTACTCTTTTGCTAACTAATGACTTCTATCATGTTGGAGTCACTGAGGCATGCTTTCGTGACATGACAGTCAGCTTAGTAGTCAAGGAAGCATGAGTTCATGAACATACAGACACATTGAAGAGGACAAGCAGCAGAGTGAGTGGTCATAGCATCAGGAACAGAGGTCTCTGTGAGCCCCTAAACCAGACGGTACATTAGTGGGTTATCTTTGTGAAGCACCTCAGATCCCAATATGTAATTACAGAGTACAGCTTAACGGTGCAGAGCAGATTTTCTCCCTCTGTTTTAAAAGATGCCTCAGAGAAGCTACTGGATTATAGCAGAGGTACATCTGGATGAGAGAAGACGAGAGTTCGAAGTGGGCAGGAGGGTGTGAGAAAGGGCAACATGCAGGGCAATGGAGTTCAGGTCAAGTGTGGAGAAGCTCTCAGAAGTAAGGCCTCAAAGACGGCTGGGGAAAAGAAGCAGCTGGAGATCAGATCGTCACCTCTACTAGTGGGAGCTCTCTGGCTGTTAGTGGCTAAACTGTGTTGCCCTCTGGGTCGTCTTCTAACTTGAGTGTTTCAGAAGGTAACTGTGTGTGAAGAACTTCAAAGAGATCATTAACTAAATGATGTAATCATTGGGGTGTTTCTTAATAAAATCCCACTGGATTCTTTATAGGATGTTGTCAGTAAGACAGAAAGAGATCCTGGGGTAAACTGCACAGAAAAAGAAAACATGGGGCATCTATTGGCCAAAGCTAGGCGCTCTGTGGCAGAGTCTCTTCTCTTGCAGGCCTCCTTGGAAACCAAGCGTCCTTCCATGTTAATTTCAGATGAGGTGAATTTAACTCTAGTGACCCTGGCTTTCTTCCTGTGTACAGGAATCACCCCAACTACCACCACAGACAATTTCAAAACATCCCTTTTTCTTAATTCAGGACAGCTTTTTTTTGTCTACTAAGAAGTGAACGTCAATGGGTTATTTCAAAAAATCCACCTGAATTCTTAGTATTAGGGAAGAGGGAGAAATGAATCAGTTGGTAAGCCATGACCTGAAAATTAAGATATATTGTTTATGGACTTGATTCCATTGCTTGAAAAAATACATTCCCCGTGGATAATGAAATCATTTTTCTCTAAAGCAGGGAAAGACAAGAGACAAATGGAGTTTTAACAAGTGTGTTAGTAGTCCAGGTAGTGGCTCTACGTTCTTCCTATAGAATATAAAACATTCAGGTGTTATACCAAGGGGAAGCCATGCTCTCTCACTCTCTGGATTTTTCTGCATGCTGACTTAGCACTTTCTAAATATTTGCAATCCATTTGGCCCCAAAGCGTTGCTACTTGCTTGAGACTAAATTTTTGTTTTGGGTTTACATTCTATAGGATGGGAAAATCTAAAGCCTATTAGTGACTTGTTAGAAAAAATATTTGTCACTAAAAAACAGCTAATAATTTTAATCAAATTAATAGTGAATTGAATAAGCTATGAGTTCACCCATCAAATAAATGTATTTTGAAGGAAGATGGAAGTTGTATATCAATTATTCATGATTTCTTTGAACCAGTGAACAATAAACGTGAGCTATTTCTTATCATATGGGTACAAGCTGAATAGAAGGATTATGGGATAGTAGCAGTCTGAGTGTTTGCTATATTTGAAGTGTGAATACATTTAAAGGAATATCATCTTTCCAAACAGATGACAGATTCTAAGTCTTGTCCACAGCACACTCATGATTCTATTCCTCCGATGGACCCAGTTTTCCAACTCCTATTATTTGAAACACTACACAGTGAACTGAGTTTATCCAAACGAGTATCTTAAAATTAAATCCAAAAAGCAACAGCAGCAACAGCAAGGTATAGACTTGGTTATAGAAATATTGTTATGTAAAATCTAAATCCTTTCTTAATTTTGAGTGAAATACTACTTCACATGTGTAGGGTTACACTGTTTTCTATAAACTAACAGAATATAGTGTCATGTCATTGAGGTTTTTGGAATATTTTTAAAGTTAATGAAACTTGGTGAGGGTATCATGCCTTGAGTTATTGATCAGGGGAGTTCCTGGTATCCACCAGGCAAACACTTGACCCTATTGTTGTAGACACTACATATTTTGGTCAAAGGATATTTAAAAATCAATTTGCAACTGACCAGGAACCTTCCTTTCTACTGGCTAGTTCTCATACTGCGAGGTACTATGTATACTGTGAGGCAGGGGATTATCCCCAGTCTGCCCAGTCTGCCCAGCTGTGAACCCCATGAGCTATATATTGAACAACATGGTCAAGCATGCCCATGGGTGCAACACGAGCACAAATGTTAGGTATATACCAGAGAGAGAGAGAGAGAGAGAGAGAGAGAGAGAGAGAGAGAGAGAGAGAGAGAGAAGAGAGAAAGGAAAGAGAGAGGGGGGAGGGGGAATTGGGGAGTTGGGTGGTGTAACAAACTGTTTTTGGATTGGATTTGAAGCCTGCTTTATAGGAGGGAATTCATGCCTGATGTAATAAATTTGCTCAAGAACCCATAGTTGAGTAGTTCACAGGTCACAGTGGTGCCCTGAACGTACTGTTTCGTTTAGTCAGTGTTGTAGCAAACTATCGTCAATGCTTATTCTTATACCAGTAGATTTGTACAGCTCTCATACTTCGTCAAAGAGTTTCCTTTGTGCAACGGGTGGTAGTGCAAAAGCTCATAACTGATTAATTTTCAGAGAATAAGTGACAGAGGACTGTTACACCCAAAAGGGACTTCTGTATCAACCCACCCACAAAGCTCTGGGGGCCATATGAAAGCAGATGTGGTAGCAGGTTGTGCACGCATTTAAATCCATCCTTGGTTCGTTTTTGAGTCAGAGGTTACGGAAGAACCGAACAAAACGGTATTTTCTGGACATGTCAGAACGCCAGCTCCAAGAACTCACAGCTCCTGTATTTATATGTGCAAGATTTGCAGGAGACGAAGGTCGTCAACATTCCAGCACGGCGGGTGGAGTCACCCCAGCTCCCACCCCTGAGGAGCTATTGACAGGTGCTAACTTCTAAGGGAGGGGAAGTTCGGTTTCCTCAAAGGTGTGTCCCTGATAGGTCAACCACACTCCAGTGGATGGTTCCAACCCCATGAATATATGCTCAACACAACTTGGACTTGGACTTGGTGACTTCTTTAAAAAAAAATGTAACAATAATCATTTTTGACCAGTAAGAAAAAATTAACGCAGTTCTGAATGCTGAAATTGGACAGATATAACATAATATCTGAAGCGTACTTGAGAAGGGTAGGGGGAATGATAGGATCAAATCTTTATTGTGTAAAGTTCTCAAAGATTTAATAAAGCGATCAAAGGACATAGGCTCTGTGTGCAAGTGTGTTAAGTAAATACCAGGTCCCGAAAGAGCCTCCATTTTCCTGTACCTGGTTAAATAAGAGTTAAAGTGCATTTTAACAGCCTTGGTACAAAAAAGCAATACAGGCATCTCTTTAATGCCACAACTATGTGTCATCCCTGTCTAGGAGCATAAATTTGCACAGCGGGCAGTGCAGTGAAAACAGCTTATAATCAACTCATCACCTCTCATCATCGCTGGGATCAAATGCAAATGGGAAAGAATGCCACTTCAGTCACTGCGAGTGAAAATTAGCATCTGAGACACTAATGGTGTCTCATTCTGTATGCACTTTAGATTAAAAAGAACCTTTTTTAAAGAAGCTATTTCAAGAAGGGCCGTTATTCCGATGTTTCCCTTTACAATGACAGTGGTACTGAATCTTCTTAACTCAAAGAAGACCTCAGTGAAAATGTATTTATACAGATTACCATACACCAACATATTAAGTCTGTGTAGTCCTAATTACACTTCCAAATCTCATCTGGGTGGTCCATACCTTTTTCCTTATAAACTTTCTAGCATGCTCTCTCACCTGAAACAAACGTTGACCATGAGAAGACAATACGTTTTCTAGGAATCTTGCAAAATCTTGGGCACATTGGGGTTGTTCTTTAACACTCAAAAATGAACCAAGGATGGATTTAAACCCGGTAACCCAAAACCACAGTTAACAGACTCAGGAAACTAATATTCCACATATCTGTTGAGACCTTACTATGTTGGAAAGCTAAGCAAAGAAGAAAGAGACAAGCTCTTAGTTTTGGCATCATATAACAATTTTATAAAACCATTTGGCAATTAAGGAAAAAATGCATACAATTCTAAATGCTGAAGTTTTGACAGATACAGTACCTGGAGAGATTTCTTGGTAAAATTCCTGAATATAGTTGGAAGAGGAGAAAGTCCCTAAATTCCTTTTCAAAGTACACAGATTTCTAATGATGGGGTCTTGTTGGTGTCTTTAACAGTCATCTGGCATTTAAGACAGACAATGCTGGTCCTGTCACAGTGGCAATAAGACATCCAGGATTTTGACAGCACAAACTGGCATGTGTTTTCATATGACACTACATTTCATCTATGTATCTCTGGTTAAGGTAATGGATTTTTTAAATGTATATAATCTTTAGTGTGCCTTTGACTCTTCATTTATGAGGCTAGGTAAGACTTGATCTCACATAGAGTTAGAACAAGTATTAAAGAGAGTAGAAAATCTGAATAGAGTGACAGTTACATCATAAATTAATAACAAACACAGGCAGCAAAAATAAACGTGTTAGACAAACACAAGAAACACTATGCCTTATAATCATTTGTGCATTTATAGATCACATAAACAGTAGAGATGAAAACCTACTGCGTCTGCATGTGGAATATGTTTACTTCTCTCTAAAGTCACTGTCAGCATTGGGCACTAGTGCTAAAACAGTCAAAATAAAACTCAGGAGGAAAGTCTGGTGTATAAAGCAAGGTTATTTTTAACTACCCTAAATGTAGAATTCTTAACCACTACTCACCAAGTTTCATTTTTAATTGGAAATTACCAATATGCCAGATGGAGTTCGGGTGCATACTAAACTTGTAAGAATTTATTAACTTTTTAGTACATACAGTTACCTACTTGATAATAGGTCTTCTATTTTGTGACTCTCAGTCTTTGCTTTTAATGTTTAAGAACATTTTTAAGTGACAATCTTACATACAAGCTATTTAGCTGAAATAATCTTTAGCAAAATAGAAAAACAAACATAAAAATGTACATCACAAGTGATAAAAAAGATGTGGCAAAACTATAATTTGATTTTAAAGTTCAATTTATTAGAATGTTTATTGATAAGTACTATATAAGAAAATAATAAATTATTTTATATGTAGAATTCTCTAAAACCTATCACTACATTTTAGATTTATAAATATTTTTAACATCACAGCTATAGACCTATTAGAAAATACAAATAGCAAACTCTTTTGCTGTAACATTATTTTTAGCTATTGTAGATGAAAATAAGAATTGTTCAGATTGCATATAAGTCTGGCTACCATATGAATTTCAACACATGTATAAAGTCTGTAAATGTTCAAATCAAGCATCTCTCTTCCCTTCTCAAACATTTATCAAGTTATTTCTTTATGTGTATATGTGTGTGTACATGGATGTACTTGTGCACATGTAAGTTGAGTGTACATGTACGTACATGTGTGTGTGAAGGTCACTAGACAATCTCAGGTGTTATTCCTTCTCAGGCGCTGTCTGCCTTGGTCTTTGAAACAGTGATTCTTACTCCTTGAGTCTTGATGGCTAGGCTAGGCCATGCTAGGCAAAGCTAGCAGGCCAGCATTTTCCAGGTCTGCGCCTGTGTCTGCCTCCCGTGCTGAGTTAGGAGGCACTTAACAGCACCCTATATTTTCACATAGGTTCTGATGAAATGCTGCAGGTCATCATGCTCGCATGCCAAGCATTTTACAGACTGAGACTTACCCTCACCCCAACCTACCACTTCATTAGAAGATGCTACATTTTAATTACAAATAGCCATCTTATTATCCCATAGCATCCCAGAACTTCTTACTCCCATATAATTTAGTACCCATCGGTCTATTAAACATAAAGTTCATTACTTTTTACTTAAGGTAATATTAGATAAAATGGGTTTCTCCATGTGTGGTCTGAGGGGATTAAACCTATGCACAGAGGTGGTGCTATACCATGCAATTATATCTAAAACTCTAATTTAATTAAACAGTAAAACCAAGGAAATCCCCCCATACTCCACAGCACAAAGAACGAAGCCCTGTGGGTCAGGATACGGAAAATATCTGATAGATAATCAGTATCATCAGTGACATCCTGTATTTCGGGCCAGTTTCTTGGTAGCTTTATTGTGTCTTTGTAGACAGATGTCACATTCCCTTAGTACATGTGGTGGAATTCGTACTCCTTCTACTAGTCATCTATGGAAGGCTCAGAACATAATGTGTTCTTATCTGTCATTCTCTACTGAGTATACTCTTTATTCATGAAATACGCAAAAATTTTCTATTGAGAAATAAATATGAATTAGTAAGAGATTGTTCTAAGACAATTATAGTAATCAGAAAGTTATTAGTTTCACAATAAAAAATTAAATCCATATATGTCTGCAGTGTGATTATTTCTCATGATATATTTTATTCTCAGGTGCATCAAGTGTGTTTTTAGTTTATATGTGCAAACATCAATAAGATGATATGTACTCTATAATTACTGTGATTTAGACCATTGCAAATAATGAAATATCATTTTGATTACAGTTCAGTGAAGTGATATACTGATAATATACTGCATGATACAGTCCTTATGAAATAGTCAAATGTCGTTTTTGAAACACTTTGAGGGAAGCTACTGTTGGATCTTAATACCTCCCAAAGCTATAGACAATTGAATATTTTCATTTAATCAGGGGTATTCTGCATAAAAATAATCGTATGGGACTAGAGATATGGCTAATACAAATATAATTGTATGAATGATACTCTGAAAAACCTTTTTTGTATATTTTGGGATGTGTTGCTGTGAATTTTTATTCTAGTAATAAAGAGACAGAAAGTGTGATATACTTTTATGCCTGTGTTTATAAGATGCTTGTCTAACCTTTGTTGAACTTTTGTATTAGAAAAAATAATATTGAAAATCAGGTAGTTTTAGTTTCCTATACTAGGAAATAGTTTATTCTCAGTTTAGTTTAGATCTTTTGGAGACGGTTTTAAATCTTTGAGGACTATTCCATGCCACCTCAATTCAGAAGGAAAATCGGTCCCCAAGAGTATTTATCTCACACACAAAAAGGATTGAATTTTTTTTTGAGAAACCTTAGGAATAGGGCAAACATTTTCTAACATCATGATTTCATACTGAAGAAATTAATGTTACTAGTAAAACTAGTTTAGAGTTCAATAAAAATGTAACCATGGCTTTTTCTCTATTATTTTAATGGCAATTATTATCAAGAGAAAGAATAAAAGAACATTCTGCATAAAACTGGCTTATCAAATTTACTAATTTATAAATTTTTCTGTCTTCCTAAAATAGGGCACAATTCTCTCTCTAGTGACACTGTAAAACAGCATGTCTCCAATAAGATATCATAGCTTAACAGTCGAATTACAAAAAGAATAAAAAAACCCTAAAATTTCTCCATTTTATAGTCTTCTTACTGTTATGTATTTTAAATGTCTATGATGTAACAGATAAAATAATTTCTTCAGTACACTGGCAAGACATTGAACAATCAAGGAATGAAAATATGCTGAGAATTCATGATATTAATGGTTAAGCAGAGGACACCAAACAGAGTTCTATAAAATTATCCTAACCCAATCTTAGCCACCAACATAAAGAGTTTGATCCAATACACAATTGTAAAGACCAAAATTGCCCATCAGTATGCAAATTCTTCCATATGTATTTTGATGCACTCAGCTCTTTACTCAATTTAGGTGACAGATGAAGTGTCATGAAAGTAGTGTTGATGGTGTAGGCTGTAAGTGTGTGTGTGTGTGTGTGTGTGTGTGTGTGTGTGTGGTGTGTTTTATGTATGATGTGTGTCACTGTGCGTGCGTGTTTGAATTGTTGTGTGCTTGAGTGAGTTGTGTATGTATGTGTATGTATGTATTTACATGTCTATATGTGTGAGAGGAATGTAAATGTGTGTGTGTGTGTGTGTGTGTGTGTGTGTGTTGCCTGTATGTGCTGCTTTCTAGTAAAACCTTTTGGTTTGTTTTATTCTGTTAGAAAATAAACTTACCTTCGGTTTTTGGTGTTTCTCCTTCTCTGAAGCATTGGATGGCTTCCTCTTTAACATTTTGACTTCAGGCCACCTCTAGTAAGTATAGGTTCTGCTGTTACAGAAACCTCTGAGAGCAGGCACCGTTGCTGTTCGTGATACACAGCATCTGATAGCACTGAGGAAGTGTCTGATGTGACACTTCCTCCTCTGGTCAGGATGTGACTTCAGTGTCTGCTTGGGGGAAGGTTTCTTTTTTTTTTCCCCCCTCTCCTTCCTTACCGTAATTATTTGGTAACTCTGTATTGTATTCTCAGTGCTATAGTTTATGATATAATTCCTATCTCACACCCTTGACATGGTTACAGTAATTACTAAGTTTTGAAAAACAAAACTTATTTTCTCAGTTTATGTAAAAGTAAAAGTATTGAACACTTTAAATAAGATGATACAAGAGGAAAATATCTGAACCAATAAATAAAATCAAATAGAATATTATGGACTTTTATTATTAAAAATTTGAGGCTATTTAAAGAATTCCATCTTATATTTCTATAATATTTTAATCTTTGATGTTATAATATACTTACATCATTTCCACCTTTTCCCTTTTCTCCTTCCAAATTTTCCAGGGCACCTACCTTCCAATTTCACTGCCCATATTTTTAAATGTGACATACGTCTGTATCTTTCTATATACATAAATGTACATTTCTACATGAAGATCAATTTGAAGTTAAATAATATTAATCTCCCCTAAAGCTACCAAAGTAGGATATAGAGTAAAAATACTTAACTGTAATAGGATTCTAACTCCAGAAATTAATGACTGGGCATCAGTGACATTTAAAAAGCAAGCACATCATTGTTATAAACCCATGATTAATAAAAGAACTGCTTCCTTTATTCTGATAATTCCTGGTTGATAGATGATGTCATTGATTGCATAGTCCTCGCATCAGATAAGGCATTCAGTGTTTACTAAGTGGGCCTAGAATAGCCCCAATATGTCTTAAAGTTTTTACTAAAAGCCAAATCCAGATATCCATGCTTTCTTTCAAAACGAGGCCTTATCAGATGAGCATGTGCAGAGTATTTCAAATGCTGGCTCTGGTTAAATGGGCTGCCTCAAGAAAAGTAATTCTTGCTGCTCTTAAACCCCTTAGATTAAAAACAGCAGTGCCATATTCTCAGTAGGTGCTCCTCTAGGTGCCATGCTCTGGACCCCATATCTGTTTTCCCTCCTACCTCTGTGCATTCCTCCTGGAGTTCCAGTTGAAATTCACCAATTCACTTGAGAAAGACTGAATTAAGTACCTACTCTGTGTTATTGGACATAGTAGGTACTCAACTTCTATGTGATAATACTTTTGACTAACAAGAATAAAATGGTATTTTATGTACTGCAGTAGAATGGGTGAACCACTTATGAGGATTGGAGTTAATAAACTGTTGTGGTTATTGGCAGGGGAGTTGTTTGGAAAACTAAGAGGTTAGTATTTTCAGTACGATGACAGGGGAATAACACCTGACCACCTGAAAACCCTCAGGCTCGGTAATTCCCCAGCAGTGTGACTTTCTGTAAGCTTTCTGGATGGGTCTCAGTTAACTCAGGGAAATAAACTACTCTGTCATCTAAGAAACTGAAAGTCAAGAAAAAATACTTTATCTGTAACATCAGTGTCCTTGAATTCTTGCATCTCCATGTCTAATGGATAGAAGTTTTATTCATCAGTGGAATTTGATCAATTCAATGAGAAGGGTGATGGGGATAGTTACTACAGGATTCTTTCACAGAGAATAAAAGCTAATGCCAGTAAGGCCACCCTTATGCGACATCACTTCAGAACAACCGTTACACCAAAAATTATTTTTATAGTGACAACTAAAATATAGTGAATATTCAAATCTCTGGTACCCCCATTTTGTGTGTGTGTGTGTGTGTGTGTGTGTGTGTGTGTGTGTGTACAGTTGAGTTACACAACATATGATAGTAAGAATGCTCTCCCAAATAGTCATAGACTCCTAACTTAACTCTCCATTCCAGTCATAGAAAGCACCCTTCTAGTTCCTAATTGGCGGTGAGTGATTCTGAGAGACAGTATAACAATACATACTGTTGTCATTGTCCTTGGTTACCTCTAAGAATGTGAGCATAACACATAGTGACGAAGATATCATACACTCCAGACACAGGGCTTAGACGAGTTAAGCTGGAACTGACCAGGAAACCCCATCTGAGGAGTAGCTCTCATAGTGTCAGAAGATGTTTGTGCAAACCGCTAAGAATTAGTTGCTTAGAAAAATATGCCTAGTGGCACAATAGTATTACAATTATCTTGAAGGTGACCAATGGCTATCCCACTGGATTTATGGCCCAGTCAAGAGGAGGAAATCCGTGCATGGTGCTGTAAACATAGCCAAGGGCCTGTGGCTGGAGAGGTCACGGACCCTAGAGAAGACCTACTACTCTACAAAGGATGGAAAGATATAAGGTAGGGAGGGATTCAGGATCTCAGATGAAGCAAGAAGGGGACTTAGGTGACATGTAAAGATTTATGAATGTACATATGAAATTATCAGAGTAAAAATTAGATGATTTTTATAGTAAACAATATTATACTTAAGAGTTCTATATAAACATCTGCATATATGTCTAAGCATTTGACCAGTCCTAATACCATAAGGTGTATTCAAATTGTAAATAAAATTAATTCTCTTGTTTAAATTTATGTATGAAAAATGTGATTCCAGTCTTTCATTCATTTGGAAAAATTGTTCTCTGATAATTTAAAGATATGACATTTGAGCTCTTATTACAATGTAACCATGTTGCAGTCCTGGTTAGAAGTCATCACTTAACAAATGCTTCCATTAACCTACTTATATTTTAGTGAAGTCTGCGGTTCAGATATTTAATGAGTGACGTCAAATGGTCCAGTTCAGAAGGCAATTCTGCAACAAGACAGAGGTGAGGAGCAGCACTGAACACACCTACTGCTAGTCATGGTTGAAGTCAGCTACCAGGCCACATGTTGCTTCAGATACGTGCGAAAGAAGGAAATTGCAAAAGTGTCCTCTCGGTACTTTGCTTCCACATGCTACCTCAATGATTTTATAACGCACGCACAGGTTGAAACAAGTATGGGACAGGGTGTCCATAACCACTTCCTATTTGTAGACGGTGAGTCAAAATTGTGACCCAATCACAGAAAGACATACATGGTATGTACTCATTGATAAGTGGCTATTAGCCCAAATGCTTGAGTTACCCTAGATGCCTAGAACAAATGAAACTCAAGACGGATACTCAAAATGTGAGTGCAGATTTGAGAGACACAGCCAGAATACAGCAAATAAGGCGCCAGCAGGAAACCAAGAACTGGAGAACAGGACCCCTGTTGAAGGAATCAGAGAAAGAACTGGAAGAGCTTGAAGGGCTCGTGACCCCATATGTACAGCAATGCCAACCAAACCAGAGCTTCCAGGGACTTACCCCTATTGGACTGAGACTCTGACCTGAGTTTAAAATTAATATCCTAGTAAGAGCACCAGTGGAAGGGGAAGCCCTGGGTCCTGCTAAGACTGAACCCCCAGTGAACTAGACTGTTGGGGAGAGGGCAGCAATGGGGGGAGGGTTGGGAGGGGAAGGAAGGGGAGGGAGGGGATGTTTGCCGAAAAACCGGGGGTATATTTAATAATAAAAAAAAAAAAAAAAGAAAAAAAAAAATTGTGAAGAAAGTTCAATGAGGTGAGATAGTGGGGTATATATTTTGAAAAATTAGAGTGAGATTTACACAAGCTGTTTCATTGATCCACCAGTCATTTATTCAGTCACCATAAAAGTCAAACAATAAGTGACAGGAAAGTAGTTACCATGGGAAATTTCTGTCTGATGGATGGGATGTGATCTGAACATATCGATTGGCTGAGGGTTCCATTGGCATCACTGCCTTACTATTATAAAGAATAAAATTGAATAGAAGTGTCTTGTTGACTATAGTTTACATTCATGTCAACTTATGAATGGTTTTGAAGAAAAGTCCTTTGAAATGGGTTTATATGTACTACATTGCCTTGATAGTTGTGCCTTTTCAAACCCATATGCTTGGTCACATACAATTTCATGCTCCTACACTTTACTGGGACAACTGTGTCTGAGACCAGTGTTACAGCCTAGCACATTGCTAACTGTACCTCTAGTGCTTGTTGATCAGGCCCTCAGGGAAGTCTTTCAAGAGTGTTAAAAGAAGCAAAATAAAATTGTCATCATGGGAAGCAAAGAAGTGCAGGCCGACAGGAACCGGATATAGATCTCTCCTGAGAGACACACCCAGAATACAGCAAATACATAGGCGAATGCCAGCAGCAATCCACTGAACTGAGAACAGGACGCCGGTTGAAGGAATCAGAGAAAGAACTGGAAGAGCTTGAAGGGGCTCGAGACCCCATATGAACAACAATGCCAACCAACCAGAGCTTCCAGGGACTAAGCCACTACCTAAAGACTATACATGGACTGACCCTGGACTCTGACCTCATAGGTAGCAATGAATATCCTAGTAAGTGCACCAGTGGAAGGGGAAGCCCTGGGTCCTGCTAAGACTGAACACCTAGTGAACGTGATTGTTGGGGGGAGGGTGGTAATGGGGGGAGGATGGGGAGGGGAATCCCATATATAAGGGGAGGGGGAGGGATTAGGGGGATGTTGGCCTGGAAACTGGGAAGGGGAATAACAATCGAAATGTAAATAAGAAATACTCAAGTTAATAAAGATTAAAAAAAAGATTGTCATCATGGATTACATCTCTGAAAGTCACAATATAAAATAGATTAGTGGAGAAGAAGAGACTATTCCATTAAAATCTGCAGAATTCAGTGTCTTGAAAAAATAAAAGGAGCCAACCATAAAAGCAACTTGAGTTGATAGGTCCTTTTTCTTTTTGACCCCTCAGACCAGGCTCCTTTTTCTCCATACTGTGAAGGGAAATTTACAGAAAGTAGTATGGACTGAGATGTTAAATTTCAGCCTGTCTATAATCTCGAGAACGTTCAGATACAGAGCTATCACAGCATCCTGCCTCTGTGGTGGCTTCTCTGTGAACTTCAAGGTTTTTCTTGCTCTGGGGAGTCATTTACCCATTCCCTGGAGTCCCTGCTTACTAATCCTATCTTCCAGACTTTGTAGAATCCTTTCAAGCCTACATTTGAAATTAAAATCTTTTCCATTAATCTCTTCTATGATTCCATGTCTTACCTGAGATCTGTGATGTGTTACTTATAAATGCACAAATAGGGATGGCCTATTCCCACTTCTCCTAAAAGGTTTGGAATATTAGAGGAGAACCTGACCAGTTTTGCCTTGTATAAATAAAGTAACAAAGGTAGATAGTACTGATCATCTGGGATGGAGGACTTTTAAAAAAGCAAAGCTTAATAATTAATTTTCCTGACAACTCCATCCCCCCAAGAGTACAGCATGTTGAGATGGATGTATATAAGCATTCGAGTTAGATATCAATAAACAAGAAATGTACTTAACTCCTATTGTTTGTTCTTATTTGAGGCTTCATTAACAATTGAATGGGCTCCTTGAGGAGTTAAAATTGTCTGCAGGGAAGACAGCAATTCTATTTGCACATCCACTTGAAACTCTTTTTTAGATTATTTCCCTATAAACTTACTTTGTTTTTTTTACCACGAAGTGAATTTCATTGAACACACTGTTCTCTTTGTGTGTGTGAATGCCTGTGTGTCTGTGTGTCTGTGTGTCTGTATCTGTGTCTGTGTCTGTGTCTGTGTATATATGGAGGTGAAAAAGAGATTCACTCTTGCACTCAGAATATTTCTGAAAGATCAAACATAGATGTACCAAGAGGCTTTGAGTATTTGCAGAACCGTCTTGAAGATAGCCTAGTCCTTCAAAATTATATTTTATTTTAAAATTCTAAAGAGAAAATGCAGTACAACTTACTGTGATGTTGGTTGTAGAATAAGGAAAGAAAGCACATTGATCTAAGTGCTCAGAGAATCACACAGGTTGAAACTCACTTGAAAGAGATAGAAATTCCTAGTTCACATTTATCCATGGGAGATGTTTGAGGAACAGAATAGGGAGACTAAGGAAATGAGAAACGGAGGCCAGGTTTAAAAGAAACTGAATAAATTAGGAGAGCTGATAAAATTAATGCATGGATATAAATCTCTCTGATTACTTTAATAAATTAAAAATACATACTTGCTGGGTAATTTTAAATCATATAAAGATGTTTTAGTGGTTCCCACAATAAAGATAAACTTTATTTGTGTGTGATTAAAATTTATAATATCCATGAATTACTCTCATCCTCAAACTTAATAATATTTATGAAGTGATTATGATTTTAAGTGCTTATTATATGTCATAAAGTATGATATGTGAGTTGTTTATGTTTTCCATGCAATCTGTACAAATTCTCTTGAGCTCATTCGAATCTGATCATCATTGAAGTGCTGAAGTCAGGACTCAATCCAAAATCTCAGCTCATAACCATCACTCTATGTCATAAGTGTCTTGGCACATTAACAGAGCCTGGCACGGAATTGTTGTGATTTATGGGGTAGTGGGGGTCAGGAATGGTTAGTGTGGTCTGGGAGGATAATTCTGAGCAGCTTGAGGTAGTTATAGAGAAAATCAATTCAAGAATGTGTAAAAACATTGATGACAAAGCTATCTTTCAATTCAAATTTCTTTGCTGTAGATGTTACCACTACTTAGTGCTAACCTTAATCATAATCATAATCATCTTCTCTAATTTTATGCTGAAACAGATAAGTATAATGTGGGTAAGAATACTTCTCAATCTTCTCTATACACTGTAAAACTCCTTTCAGGCTTGAAGTTATCCAGTGCTGTAGCCTGAATGCCTGCAGTTTGTATAAGTACAGAATTTCTATGTTAAAATCCTCAACAGGGATGTGGAGAGGGACCTTTATACATTAGTGTTGGGAAAATAGATTGGAACATCTACTATAAAAAGCAATATGAATATTCCTTAAACAACAATGACAACAACAGCAACAACAAAATAAAAATCATAAAGAAGAATGAAACTCATTCATCATCCAGGAAAGCAGATGGAACTGAAGGACAATCTGTTATACACAATATTATACACACATATGCAACATACAGGATCAGAAAGGTAAAGGTCTAAAACTTAAAATGAAATGACCTGAAAACAGAAGAGGAACTATTTCAAAAGAAGTGGATGAGAGAGGTGGGGACAGAAGCATATGTTTACAGAGTATCTCTGTTGAAATCATAACAATTTATGTGAATGAAAACAGCCCCATAAAAGAGAGCCAGTGATTGTAAAACTGGACAACTAAGAAAATATAAAGCATGGAACACTGTTTGATTCAGCCATAAACATTACTGTTTACATAATTTTATAACTAAATAGATATGAGATCTGGAGAAAGACAGCAATACCTAGCCCTCAAGGACAAAAACAAGAATCAATAGATATTTTCTAATATATAAATCAAAAAAAGAGTATACCTATCATCTAGAAAATCGTATGCAAATAGCATTTTTTTTAAAAAAAAATGCTGCAGGGATCAGAAAAGAACTGAAGAATCAAGCATGGAAGGAAGTAAAGAAGGAGGCTCTAGGAACTTATGGTTTTAATTCATTGCATGTAAGCATTTTCAACTTTACTGATCTAAAAATATCATTTAAAAGTGTAGGGTAGACAATCTTATAGAAGTAGGAAAATGAGCATGATCATTATTTGGACATAATGCTAAGGCAAGTGAAATGTGGAAATGAAGATTCATGTCTAAAGAAAGAGCAAGCACTTTTTACAGACAGAAATTGGTGCACTATTATTCCATATCATGAAAAACTGGAATGAACCTCAAGACAGTATCAGTTTCACAGATAGGTGATAGATCTCACCAGATGTCTAAGGGCATTCCAGCTGCTATACCAAAATGCCATGAACTGACCATTTCAAAAAATAAAATTGACTTCTCACAACCCCATAGGTCAGAAAGTTCATGATCAAGGTAGTGTTGGAGAGATTTAGATGTGAACATGCAGTATGTGAAATCTAATAACCTGAGGCTCAGATTTGATTCCCATTCTATGGTTGCATTTTTCTCCCTTGAGATAGATTTAATCTCAGCCAAATCTCTTCACTTAGTTTCATTTGCAGAACCATATGCCTATAATGTAGGAAAAGGTGAAGTTTTATCAGATCCTTTACTCTTAAGCCCTGTTTTTATAGTATGTAGCATTTGAACGGTGATTTTTCTCTCAGAATGTATATATGCTTACCTGTCTTCTAGAGTTGTGGAGATTTGCCAGTGTGTTTCCTGGGTTATCCCCTCAAATCCTCTCTCTGTCCTGGCTGTCCCCCTTTCTCAAAATAATTCTCCATTATCCGTGGCTCTGTGTTTTATTATGATTCTTCTTCTTTCCTTGAATATTTGTTTTCTTAAAAGTTCTTTCACATTATTTTTTAGATAATGATATAATCCCAACATTTTTTCTTCCCTTTTCCATCCTTCAATGCCTCCCATGTCATATAACCATTCCTACTCTCCTTTAAATTCGTGGCCTCCCTTTTGCATAGTGGTTATTGAATACAGGTACACTCTGAACTATAACTTGCTCAGTCTGTATGTGAACGATATGCATGTTTTCAGGGCAGACTTTTAGCACCGGGCGAACAGTTAGTGTGCCCCTCCTTGGGGAAATCCTAACTTTTCTCAGTTGCCTAGAGTTCTTTGTGCAGGGTTTCAGTCTTTTAGGGTTTTCCCCGTAATCTTCGGCATGTCCACTGGTGTCATGCTTGTTTAGCTCATGTGTGTGCAGTCATGACAATGAGACTCTTCTGTGTGTAGCTTCAGACATAATCTCACAGCAAAGTCCCCAATTCTCTGATTCTTACAGTCTTCCCACCCAATCTTCATCAATGGGTTTTGACACCTTGTAGGCTCTGCAAAGTAATCACTCATGCTGGGGCTCCTGGAAGACAGAATCTCCCTCCCAGCTTGACAAATGCCCAGGCTCTCGGGATTCAGGTCTATGTTGACTCATTTGTTTCATTTCTACGTCCTTGCTCTAGTGACCTTTCTGTCACTGAGATACAATGCCTTACAGAAGCAACCCAATGTGTAGATGGGGAGGCAGCTTAGAAGTTAAGAGTGTGTGTGTGGGGGGAAGAGACTCAGTAGATAAAGAGCGCTTACTACTTTTCCAGAGGATCTGAATTAGGTCTCCAGTCCCCATGTCTGTTGGCTCATAACCACCATTTACTCGAGCCCAGAGGACCCAGCATCTTCTGAACTCTAAGGATACTTATACTCACATGGCATAAAGTCATATAGACATACGTGCATATAAACAAACAAATAAATAAATAAATCTTTAAAAAATATAACCATGGGGAGAAAGGAGTTTATCTTTTTTCCAATTCTAGGCTATAGTTCATCATTGAAGGGCCACTAAGGCAGAGACTTAAGCAGGTATTGACGTCATATTCATACTCAAGTGCAGAAAGAATCAAATGTACCATATTTTCTTCTTGCTGTTTGCTGTTCAGCTAACACCCTACTAGAGCCCTGTTCATGAAATGGTGCCTCCCACAATTTGATGGCTGTTCTTATATCCCATTATCAAGATAGTTCCTCACAGACAAGCCAACAGGCCAACATGATGTAGGCGACTTCTCATTGAGCTTCCCTTTGGAAGAGATTCCAGGTAGTATTAAGTTGACAGCTAAAATTGAGGAGTGTGTGCTTCTAGTCGAAGTCAGCGACTGCCACTTTCTCCCATCCCTTTTCATCTCCTGTCATCATGAAATACCAGTGGAATTCTTACTCCTCTCCCCTTTGCAACTTGCTTTGTTTCTTTGGGCCTGCAACTTTCTGATAAACAGCGTAGCTGACATATTATTGCACTCAGCATATTTGTAGCCAAAGTTCCATTTCTTCATGGTTTGAGAATTTTCAGTCTATTTGATTCTGTTGCTCTGGGCCTCTAGTGACTCAATAAATCATCATAGGAACACACTCCATAGTCATCTTACTCAATTCATGGCAGTTAAGAACCAAAGAGAGAAAGCGAAATATACCATCCCAATATTCCTCTCAAGAACATTCCTCCAATATGCTCATTTCCTACTTGTAGGCCTCGTCCTTGAAGGGTCCACTACCTACCACCATCACCCCAGACTGGGACCAAAGCGTCCACCTGTGAGCCTCTAAAGGGCAGTTGAGATGAACAATCAGTAAACAGGATCTCATTTTGACAAGTCTTTGCTGTCCCATGTGTGTAATTTGTCACTGACATCTTTCCTCTCCCTTTGAAACATCATCTTATTTGCTAAGCTCCTAATCGTAGGAAATATGTAGCTAATTACAGACATGATTCCTATCATTACCACTTTTCCCCTGTAATTTCCAAAACTGACATAATGATATGGCTGCAAGTATGACTCTGTAGGAATGACGGGACTCAAGGGAAAAGCTTTTCCCTTAAAGGCCAGCCTTCCACTGGAACCGTCGCCACTCCACAAACTCATAGGCTTCTCGCTACACTTAAAACTACATCTTCTGCAATGCTCTGCCTCTTTACCCTCACAGAGTAAGACACCTAAAAAATCATGTTCTTGTCACAAAAAAGTTAAAAGTCACCTTTAAAATAATAATATAGTTTAGTACCATCCGAATCATACCCCGTTTGGCTGAAAGCTCCTACTACAGCGGTGACAGTAGAAATATTTTGAAAAGAATTATTAGTCTGAAGGTACTATTTCTAACATATGCTATTTAAATCCCCTGCTAAGTTCATTCTTTGTTCCTCAGAATCACCAGAGGAAGGTGGGTTACACTGATCGATAGAGTATGATTTCCTGTCTACCTTCTGAAGAAACAAAATGTAATTAATAAGATATTGCTGAAGAGATATATCTGTACTTCCTTTCCTTAGAAAAGCAATTTGTAAACAGGAAGAGAAAGGTCATTCTTATTTCCTTTCTATCTTCATTCATCAGAGATGTATGGCAATGTCATGAATGCTCTGAATACTTGTTCAGACCTTATCACTTGAGAGTATGCTATAGAGTGTAAAACTGTAGGTGATAATTGTGTGTGCCATTTATGGAAAGGATTCCCATCCTTTCTACCATACAATGAGAAGGTGAAATGTTGGTGTGTTAGTCCATTAACCCAGGAACAAAATAGAATTGTGCATGCCTTAGTGTAAAACTACACCACAGCAAAATTAGATGTTGATTATGTATTATATAAAAAAGAAGCTTCATTTCATTAGAATTCCACTTTTACCATTGAAGAGAAACACAGGATATCTCTAAGAAAATCGGTATATTTTATATAAGTACACAGTGCACACACACACACACACACACACACACACACACACACACACACACACACACACACACTGAGGATTCCACCCAAAGTATAAACCACAGTGAAGCTTGGTCCTTCCCAAGCCTCCAAAGCACTTTTTTCACAGCCTTTGTGTTTCTCCTTCATCGGAAGCAAATTAAAATGATCATTTACAGGATTTTGTTACTACACATGTGCAAATAAATTATGTTTCTCTTGTAAGAAAACTTATTCTTAAAAGCTATATTTGTGAGAAAGGAGTGTAAGACTTTCATTGTCGACTGAGTAGTCTGATGAATCAATTAGCCACATTAACATTTATGCCCAGCAGCCCAAGAAAAATAACTAATAGCACTGAGTTCAGACTTGTGTCAACGTGGGGCCAGTGTCTGTACTCTGGATCGAAGTCCTACTATTGGTTACATGGTGAACTATTTCCTGATAGGATTGATGTTAGGAATAAATCATAGATTATGCACAAAATTTCTGATGTGTAACTGCCCTAGTGAACCTGAATCCCATCCTCTGCAATAGTACAAATCATGACATGCCTAGTACTTGACCCCGCCCTCCGTCCAGGATGTGGTAACCCATCCCTCTTAAGTGAAAAGGATGTGGCATGTAGAATCGATTCGGAAAGTTGTGTGTCACAATGTCACACAACTTTTTGGTAATGTGTTCCTCCCAACTTCTAAAGCCAGAGTGCATATATTTGCTGCTACCTTGAGAGTCGTGTACTGTCACATGCTGACATTATATTTGACTGCGATGTTTATTCTCAGCCAGGGGAAATTTCTACAAGAGAAGTAAGTTCTGCTTTCACTTGCATTTCAGGTTAGCATTTTATTGCAGGTTTGCAGCTGAACATAGACGCAATGGTCATTCCCATAACTCAAAGCCTTAGCATTTGAGGCTTCCCCCACCCCCACTCTGTACTGTCCTTTCCTGATCTGATCATGTGAATTTGTCTTCCTGTGCTCAGACAGCCATTCTTTAATCTCTTATCTTGGTCTTTACTTGTGGAGGAAGTGCTTGCTTTGTTTTGATCTTTCCTTTGGACATGCCTGGTCCCTTGTTATCAGTAAGACACTGTTCTCTTTGTTGCCTCCTCATAGGACCTTCTTCAGACACATACCTCTAGATGCTTGACTTCTTTTCTGGCTATCTTGAAGGCAGAGTGTAGGCCTATTGTTTGTACTGTCATTCAGTTCAGTGAAGATGCCGGTTCAAGAAGTGTTTGTTGAATGAAACTCTTCTCCAGAGATGTGCATACTTCAAGTCATCTTCCTAGGCTGACGAGTACCATGATTAGAACTCCAGAATCCATATCACTCCTCAGTGAAAAGGATGTGACAGATAGAATCAGTGAGTGCTGAATGTGGCAATATGAAAGTACTGAAAATTTGTTGAAACACAGACCAGAAATCGTTTGAAAAAAAATACTTTGTTTTATGGGGAAATCTATAATAATATTTATATACCTTCCTAATGATGATAATGATCTATTATTGATTTATAGAACATTCTCTCCCAAGGCTTCTACTCCTTTTTACATATATTACTTTACCATAACAGCCTTTGTGCTAAGTACTTACCCTGATTTTATGCATATGGAAACCTGATTATTGACATTTCCCTTTCTTTCAAGTCAGCTCCTGATTCCAGGACTGATTCTGAGACACTACCCCTCTGGCAAAGCATTCACAGAAACAAAGCCACTTCTTCTCCAGTGGCAAAAATTACAGATCCTATCTCCAGTAGCATATGACCTTCTAATCTCTGAATATTGGATCTTGAATCTCTAAACTCTCTTTTGTGGAGATGGTGCCTTGGACAACTGGTTTTTTTATTTCCTAGAGAAAGGAAATGTACAATGTGATAGGACCCCAAGAGGAAGAAGCATGGACCTTTGATTTTCAAATTTGAGATCTAGTCAGTAATCAGAAACTGTGTCATATTGTTTACATAGAACCATCTTCTCTACTTCAGCCAATTAAGGTTGTCTCAGCTGGAGATTAGTATTAAAGAAATCCCTTCAGTAATGGAATAGACATGACCCAAGGGAGACTGCAGAAGTCAACGGCTAACTCCCATGCTTTTCCTGTATCTTAAGTTATGAGATCCCTCAGCAGAACTCTTAATTATATAAGTAAGCCATTGCTTCTGAGATCCACGTGCCAGGCTTCTCATGTCCAAACATTTTGAGGAAGGACCTTATTTACTGAATGTCTACACCTACTTGAACACTTTACCAGGATAGTCCAACACTAGGTTGATATGTGCATGGTTTTCCACAGGTTAGAATTTAGTAGGAAGCCAGGCTATTGACACAAAGACGAGGCAGTGCACTTTGTACACTTAGTGAAAGAATTGAGTAAAACAGCTATTGGTTAGAAAGGTAAGGGAATGTTTCACTTATGAGGAAATGCACGAGGTAATATTAAACAAAATAGGAGTGTGCCACATACCTGGAGTTGCAAGGAAAGGAACAGGTATTTCAAGACTGAGCACAGAATATGATAGAATTAGACATGAGAGTTGTAGGTATGTCATGGGAAAAGGAAGCAATTTCTTACAACAAAAGTAGAAGAATGGAAGCAACGAAGAGGAGGAGGAGGAAGAAGAGGAGGAGGAAGAGGAGGAGGAAGAGGAGGAGGAGGGGGAAGAGGAGGAGGGGGAGGAGGGGGAGGAGGAGGGATGAAGCTGTAGAAGGTATTAACAAATGGTCAGACTATGAATGAGAATAGTATGTTTGGATTGTATCCCCTGAAATAATATAGCTAGGCTTGGGGGCTGCAGCGATGTCGCAGTAGTTAATTGCACTCGTTCATCTTACAGACGACTCAGGTTCCACTCCCATTCAACATGGTGTCTTGGAACATTCCATAATGCCAGCCTAGTGATTAAGATGCTCTCTTTTCAACTTCTTGGGCACTAGTGTACATGGTGCAAAAGAAATGGACTTGTTGCAAATGTAATTAGGACATGATAGTGAAATGTTAAGCCTGTCATCCAAAATGACTGGCATCCTGTAATTTGTGGGACTACTAGGAACCTGCAAAAGGCAAGACTTAAAAGGACTCCTAGACAGAGATGCCTGTGTGAAGACACATGATAAAACCAGAGTTAGGGCACTACACATAAAATTGTGTTGAACTTTCTTTTTTAATATTAATTTTATTGGATTTTGTTATTTCCATTTCAAATGTTATTCCCTTTCCTGGTTTCCCGTCCATAAATTTCATATCCCATCCCACATCCCCCTGCTTCTATAAGGGTGTTGCCCCACCCATCCACCTACCCCTTCCTACCTCCCCACCTGACATTCCCCTACATTGGGGCATCAAGCCTTGGCAGGACCAAGGGCTTCTCCTCCCATTAATGCCTAACAAGGCCATCCTCTGCTACATGTGTAGCTGGAACCTTGGGTTTGTCCATGTGTACTACTTAGATGGTGGTTTAGTACCATGGAGTTTTGGTTGGATGGTATTGTTGTTTTTATAGGGTTGCAAACTCCTTCAGCTCCTTCAATCCTTTCTCTAACTCCTCCATTGGGGACCCCATTCTCAGTTCAATAGTTGGCTGTGAGTATCCACCTCTGTATTTGTCATGATCTGGCAGAGTC
The DNA here is from genome assembly GCF_011064425.1 of Rattus rattus. Classification (NCBI taxonomy): domain Eukaryota; kingdom Metazoa; phylum Chordata; class Mammalia; order Rodentia; family Muridae; genus Rattus; species Rattus rattus. The sequence goes on along the minus strand of NC_046157.1, from coordinate 66,064,022 downwards.
TCTCACGAGACAGCTATATCAGACTCCTGTCAGCATGCCCTTTTGGCATCAGCAATATTGTCTGGGTTTGGTGACTGTATGCAAATGGACTGGATCCCCATGTGGGGCAGTCTCTGGATGGCCTTTCCTTCAGTCTCTGCTCCAAACTTCTGTCTCCATATCTCGTCCTATCAATATTTTTGAGCCTTCTTCTAAGTAGGGTTAAAACATCTGCAATTTGGTCTTTCTTCTACTTGATATTCATGTGGTCTGTGGATTATATCTTGGGTAATCCGAGCTTTTGGGCTAATATCCACTTATCAGTGAGTACATACCATATGCGGGTTTTTTTGTGATTGGGTTACCTCACTCAGGATAATATTTTCTAGTTCTATCCATTTGCTTATGAACTTCATAAAGTCATGGTTTTTAATAGCTGAGTAGTATTCCATTGTATAAATGTACCATATTTTCTGGATCCATTCCTCTGTTGAGGGGCATCTGGGTTCTTTCTAGTTCCTGGCTATTACAAATAAGGCTGCTGTGAACACAGTGGAGCATGTGTTCTTCTTATATGTTGGAGCATATTTTGGGTGTATGCCCAGGAGTGGTATAGCTGAGTCCTCAGGTCCCAATTTTCTGAGGAACCTCCAGACTGATTTCCAGAGTTCTTGTACCAGTTTGCAATCCCACCAACAATGGAGGAGTCTTCCTCTTTCTCCACTCCTTGCCAACATCTGTTGTCACCTGAGTTTTTGATCTCAGCCATTCTGACTGATGTGAGGTGGAATCTCAGGGTTGTTTTGATTTGAATTTCCCTGATGACTAAGGATGTTGAACTTTTCTTTTGGTGTTTCTCAGCCATTCGATATTCCTCAGCTGAGAATTCTTTGCTTAGCTCTGTACCCCATTTTTAATAGGGTTATTTGATTCTCTGGAGTCTAACTTCTTGTGTTCTTTGTATATACTGTGCTTGCTTAACATTACTTCATCTGTAAAAGAAAAAGCAAGAAGGAGAAATGTTCCCTTTTTTCTTTTTCTTTTTTTTTTTTTTAATGTGGTCCAAAATGCCATCTCCAAGCTCCTCTGTCTGCAGGACATTGCATGGATGAAGAAAGAAAGAATACATTGAAATTACGTCTTCCCAGAGTACCCCATTTAGTGATGGCAATGTCACAATGAAAAATGAGAGTACTAATGCCATGATGTAGACATTCAAATTATTTTGATATTGATATTTTGATGTTGATAAAAATAATTCAGTTGAGACCTTATAAGAATGAAATAGAATTAACCTTCCAGTAGCAAGCCATTTGAGTTCCCAGAATTGTTTTTCTTGATATTTATCCTAATTGAAAAAAGTGATATATATATATATATATATTAAAATTTCCATTCCTATGTAAGCAGAAAGACCAAGAAGCATGATATAACTAGAATCAATACTAAGAATATTGAATTACAGTTATTATTTCTGTTAGTTTTATTTTCTCTAAATATCATAAATTATAATAGTGAGGAATTTTATTTCAGGTGCATGACTTCTTTCTCATTCAGACAGGCAAATTACAACATGCCTAGGACTATACAATCTTTAATGATCTCTAATCTGAATAGTTAAATAAGTCTATTTGAAATGCAAATGACTTGGTTGTTTTCTGTATATCAGGAATATAGAACACATCTATAAGTAAGAGCTTCTTACTAGAGTGCCAGAATTCACTGAAGAGCCACCAGGCACTGCAAGCATTTTCCTCACTTTCTGCAATTTCATTATAACTTCCAGACAAACAGCATGTTATACTTATGCACACAAGTAAAGAATCAAATTAATATACACTATGCCATTCATTTCACTTATTGGAATTATATAACTAGTAGTGCTAAAAAAATCAGTATACTCAGAAATGTAATGGAAATCTCGAATTGAATAAGATTGAAATAAAAGTTTAGCAAGATTCCTGTTCATTTTTAAACATGAAATGTGTGGTAAGAGAAGTTTAAAAATCAATGCAAATATTCAACAGAGACTCTTCTAAACATGAAAAAGAAAACATGATGGGGGAGCTGTGTTACCTCTTCTGTCCTTGAGCCAATACACAAAATCATAATCTTTATCTGGGACAATTTTGGGTAATAAAGGAAGTAAAGAAGCTGGGAGGATTTTTCCTGGGGAATACTGACTTTTGCACCTAACAGGAGGGGGAGGACACACCTTGATCACTGGTGACACAGACTAATTGGCTGAAGAACCAGATTGAACACAAGCAACAGAAGAGAGAAATTTGTCGGAGCTAAACATTTTTCCAAAGATCAAGCCATTGGGTCACTCATTGCCTGTGACTGTGCATGGGAATTCCTCTGGTTAGCCAAGGGATATCTATTCCATAGTTTGTAAGAAGTCATTTTTATTTACACTGAGCATAGCAATTAAGTTTGATAATTGCATTAAGTAGAATATAACCAAGAGTTGCAAGGCTGCCAAGGATAGCACATCACAGAAATGAATCACTCAGTTTGAAAAACAAATAGTTATTCCTGTTCAACCTCATGCGCCAGGATTTGGTTGTATCTTCTTGAATTATTGGCAATAGTGCTTTCCTTGATACCTCCAAACACTATAGGCTACTGTCAACACCATTGGCTACCCTCAATAACTTGACAGTAAGATTCCATACAGTTCAAATGGCTTAGAAAATGAAGAAATCTAACTCATACTCAAATTGAAGTTTCATCTTCATTGGCCAGTATTCATAGTTCTAGAATCTGCCCTTAATAGAATTATCAATTTGACCCTAGTTACAAGCCCTAAAAGATATGCTGATAATTTCCTTTAAGATATATCTTCTGGTATAATAGTTACACCAATGCTTGGATATTAACCAATCATTTTTTCATTTGGACTTGAGTCCTTCACTTAGTTTGTATTCAACTGCTATGAAGAGATACTATAAACAAAGCATCTCTTATAAGAGATGTCATTAATTGAGTCTTGCTTGTAGTTTAGTCTATTATCATTACGGTGAGGAGCATAGTGACTAGGAGGCAGACATGGTGCTCGATAAGTAGTTGAGAATTCTATATCCAGACCCACAGGCAACAGGAAGAGAGAGGCACTGGACCTGGCTTGGGTTTTTGAAGCCTTAAAAGCCCACCCCTAGTGACACACTTTTTCCTACAAGGCTACACATACTCCAACAGGCCATACATCCTGTTCCTCCTCAAGTAGAGTTGTTCAGTCAGCATTCAGATGTATGGGCCTATTAGGGCAATTCTTATTCAAACCAGTATGGGCCTACTCCATGAGATAGAACCTGTATCTACTACTGTCATTAAGCACAGTGACCTGAGAATAGATAAGTCTTGAGAGTCACCACTCTGATTCTGGTAAATGATCATAGGAATAATGTGTCTCCTATTAACATACACAGAGATCAGTGCATTGCTGAGCTTCCATCAGAGTTGGTCCTTGCAGTAGAGGGTAATTAACAATTGTCTAACATAAAGAGAATAGAAACTTTGGATCACTCAGCAATAAACGAGATGTCTTTATCAAATCTATTTCCTGGAGGTTCAGCCATATGTTAGAAAACAGAGGTGGTTAAATTCTAAGAGCCAGAGATGTTGATAACATTAAGGAAGCAGTGGTTTCCAGACCTAATGGGGCTGAGGAACCAGTAACCTCACAGCTACGTGACAGCATGCATGCGACCTGGACAAGAAACTGAAGCCAGTCAAAACCCCAGCGTTAATGGGGGTGGGGGTAGGCACAAAAGCTTATTTCTAGACAAGAGCATATTCAGAAATAACTGCTAGAGAGGGAATACACCTTTTTTTGCTAATCAAGTATCACTGAGTATCACAGCAACAACACAGGGTCAGCAGTCCCTATGCTTAGGGTTGTTGGCCAACACAAGTCAGATTCCAGGGATTTTGGTCTTTCTCTATAGTTTTTTTGTCTGTTTGTTGCAAGAGAGAGAAAAAACAAGTATTTTTAAGAGAAGTCTTAGATATAGGAGAAGTTGATGAATGGAAACTGCAAATATATCATATGAAATTCTCAATGAAGAAATTATAAACAAATAAATTATAAAATAACAAATTTTAAAAAGGAGAGTGAGAACCATATTGAATCAACTGAAAACCTTTGGCACATCTCTTTTAGGGATATATTAGTATTATCAAGTGCAAAGAACCATAAATAATTTTGTACACAACTTCAAAAATCCCACTCAGACCTACTAGAATGGTTCATATATCTTAAGATTTAAAGTTCATGACCAGACAATATTAAAAACACTTATGTTAGCAAATGAGAGGTTTATAATTAGCAAAGCAGAGATTTCTTTAGCTCTCTGAAATGGAGTAACATTCACTCTTCAGGAGCAGTGAAGGATGCTGTGTTAGAGTCCTGTCATTATATAACCATGGTACTGGTACTGACAAGAGTCTTGATGGCCCTTAGAACCATAAAACCAATTAAACACTCATGGAGAAGATTGAAAATTGTAGCAAAGAATATGAAAGAGACATTGATAAATCACAGGAAGTTTTAAAGTGTATTCTAAAGTTTAGATGCTAATATTGAAAAGAAACAAAACCATGGTCATTCAGAGCCTGCCTAACCTGAGGATCCAGCCCATATATACATATATATATATATATATATATATATATATATATATATATATATATATATACAGCCACCAAACCTAGACAATATTCCTGATGCCACGAAGTTCATGCTCACAGGAGCCTGATACAGCTGTCTGCTGAGAGGATCTGCCAGAGCCTGACAAATACAGAGGCAGATGCTCGCAGTCAACCATTGAACTGAGAATGGGGTCTCCATTGGAGGAGTTGGAGAAAGGATTGAAATAGCTGAAGGGGTTTGCAACCCTATAAGAACAACAATACCAACAACCAAGGTTTCCAGGAACTAAACCACCAGTCAATGACTACACATGGACTGACCCATGACTCCAGCTGCATATGTAGCAGAGCATGACCTTGTTGGGCACCAATGAGAGGAGAAGCCCTTGGTCCTGCCAAGGCTGGACTCCCCAGTGTAGGGGAATGCCAGGGTGGGAAGGAGGGAAGGGGTGGGTGGTTGGGTAAGGGAAGGGGGATAACATTTGAAATGTAAATTTAAAAAAATCCAATAAAAAATGGCAAAAAAGAAAGTCAGACTGCCTCTACAGGAAATGAAAGAAAATAACTTTCACAACTACGAATGCTACTTACATGCAAAATTGCTTTGCAAAACCTAGAAGATACGTGGCGAGATGCCTTATGGTTTATTTTACTCTTTGCTTGGAAAGTTTTCTATTCTGTGATTAATAAAAGGTTCCAGAAACTGGTGGAATTTTTAACGAAGTCGGTTGGAAAGCACCAAAGTCTCTGGTGCTTTCTCCGTGGTAACCAGAAGTGAGAGAGTGTGTACTGCTCATCCAAACGTCCTTGAGCATTAAGTACTACCAAACTGTGGTACAAACAAACAAATAAAATATGTCCCATATGAAGCTTGTGAAAAATGCCCAATGCCAAAAACTCTGGTTTAGCAAGCCCAGAGGAAGCAAATATTAAAAATACCTTAAGTAATTCTGTTGTTGTTGGGTCACGGAACCAAAACCAGAAATGTCACTTATAACAATGTTCTGACCAATTGTGAATCAATCGGTGTGATTATTTGGAATCAATAGATGTGCAATGGTTTTTTTTTCCTTCGGGTTATTTTCCACGTCAAACCTCCAGTGTTTTACAGAGGACTCTGATGCTCACACAGAGTAAGTTCCCTAAGCTACTGACTCATACATATCCAACTTTCACTTCTGAACAGCACTGAGTTCTACTCTGCCTGTAACAGCTGTTAGAAAGACACCTTACGTCTTGTCTGTCGTAAAGCTGCATACTGAAAGTTATTCATCCTTTGTCGCATAAAGGGTTGATTTTTGTGGTAATCAAGCCCTTTTCTTCAGGTGATAATTTTAGAAGAATCTGTACCCATTAGTTCTTCTGTAACAAAGTTGACTCGTGAGTATAAACCTACGGGCACATCTTAATCAGCATCCTTTATAGCTACTACTTTACAACTAAAGAGAAGATACCTAATGCTATCTGACATATTTTCCAGCCGAGGATCTTTTCACTGGAAAGGGTTTCCCATACACAGGAAGTCTATTGCAAGTCATATCAACAGTCAGAAAGATTTTGTCCGGTGAGCCAAGCTTTGTCAACCACTGCCCAAGGACCTTAATGTGTTAAATCATGGTTTTCACTCTTGTAAAGGGATACTGAACATGTAAGTTAATGTCCTGCAGATTTTCTTACTCATAAGAAAGGAGGTTCATAGATTTGATTTCGGAAACAGTTCACCACTTTAACAGAATAAAATCTCCCAGGATTATTCTTTTTTCAGATATTGCATGCACTAAAATGTATCATGCAAATTCGCTTTGTTTTTCTCGGAAAATACTCTCTCACATAATAAGATGGCAATGTTTTACAGTTTTACCATTGCAGTGTATGTCTCAGGCAATGGTTGCTTGTCATGAAGAAACTCAAAGGGAATTTCTTTTCCGGGTTATATTTTTCATTTTCTTTCCTCATATACACATTAGGAATTAGCTGTAATCCCAGGTGATGCTTTGATAGATGGCTCCTGTATTCTCAGAATCCATCCTGCTATCCCAATCTCAGCCAGCCAGCCATGCTCCTTATGACTCTCGCCTTTGGTGTTCTTCAGATCTGTGGAGCTCTGAAAGTTATTGATTATGCAAATGCAAGAGAATTTACTCATCAAAAAGTAGCACACATAAAATGGGAACTGGCCTAAGAAACCCAAAGAATATTGTTTTAACGGGAAGCTGTGCCATTAACTGCTACAACTACTCTATTCCTGTTACAGCCTTTTTTTTCTGATGTATTTATCACCGCGTGGGAACAGTTTAATCTGTTCCATACAGGGAGAGCAGGAGGAAATCTCAGTGGCCTCGAAATATGATGTCCCTTGCTGCAAACAACTGATTTAAATTTCCTGCAGGTGGCAGGTCTAACTTTTCTTTTCTTTATTTTTTTTTCCCAAAGAGGAAATAACCCTTCTCTAAAAGTCAAATTTGTTTTGAAAGCTGTGGTGTCTTTAACCGCTTCTTTTTTTTTTTTCTTTTTTTCAGTTTTTCAGTTGACACTCTGTCATGACTTACGGTGGGTGGCATCAATCATTCTAAGTTCTTACAGAAAATATTTTGTGGTGGTTGACTATCACATGCGAGAGACTAAGTGCCCTTTGCGGGTGACTGCACTGATACCTCTGATTTCTTGCCAAATCATTCAGAATGCCGCAAATCCATTAAATCTCTCCACGGGGAGGGGAAAAAAATTCCCGCATCCTAGAGAGAATTTATGAGTTCATTTCAATCACCACAAATGAGAGCCACCCTTAATATTCATTAGCGATTTTTACGGTGGCAATATGCATTATCTATTCAGATGCCCTCTGAAAGGCCAATTTCCTTGAAACCCTGCATGGCTCCCAGCCACTCTGTGGAAACAATGGCCTATGTCCAAGTGGAATGGGGGAAGCAAATGAATGACATTTCCCTATCCACTGGTAATGATTCCATTAAGCCATGATGGTGACTATGAGCTCTCGAGTTTAAAAACCAAAGGGCAGAGTTGGAATATATGCTCAAGTCTCCCTTCTCATCTGTGACCATATGTCCTAAAGTGAATGGGACTTTTTGGTTGACATCACAAAAGATGACTTTTAAAACTGACATTTCTTTCAGTTAGAGAACTGCAGCTGCGGGGTACATAGTCTGTGAGCCTGAGAATTTTCATTCATCTCTGTCTGCATTTCCCCATTGTTAAAGCCACCATTCCCTCCTCCTCTGTGTTCCCCTCCACACGGGTCTCACCATATGTCCCAATCTTGTCAAAATGCAAATTGACCTTCTCACTTCATCCCTTTAACAAGCAAATGAGAATGGAGCAAACAGAAGTCAACATCCCCATTTGTACAGCTCTCCCTAGTTCTTAGAGGATGACCCATACAACTC
>NC_046157.1:65975986-66050986 GCF_011064425.1 Rattus rattus | reverse complement strand
AACACATTTACACAAGAATGTCTTGTTTTCTGTACCAATTTTGGAATTACATCTGAGATCTCTTTTTCTAACTAACCTTCATGAGCGTTCTGTGGTTGAGAAGTAACAAACTTCGACCCCCAAAATTACACTGGCTAGAATGTTATGTCTCAAAACTCTAAGTGAACAATATCTCTATTTACCTGGGACTTCGCGAATAATACTTCTCACAGGGCAATTACATTCTCTCACTTTATCTTTATTTCATATTGTTAAATATTTTTTATTCAAAATGATATTTAAACATTTATATGCACTTAGAAATTACTTTCCTCAAGTTCAACCTAAGGAATTTCCCATGAACCTGACAATGTATACTGTTAGAATTCTTTGAATTTTAAATGGTTCTTTCAAAGGCTTATTTTTTTAAGAACATAAAATCTGTGTGCATGTCTGGCTAGATCTTTCCCAAGATACTTGATACACAAATAATGCAGGATATTTGTAGCCTAGTGAATTTTTACACAAAGGTATGTACTTCGGTATTCTCCATTTTAAACACTTCCTTTAAATGAGATAGCATAGACTGTCCACTATAAATATGAGATAGGAGCTCATCTGCCTACCGCACTACCCACACTCATTCATATCCTCCTAACCTCCGCAGGTCATACACTGAGCAGCTCAAGAAGCGCTTGACAAGAATTTGTCACATAAGAGAATAACGAGGGGTTGGGGATTTGGCTCAATGGTAGAGCGCTTGCCTAGGAATCGCAAGGTCCTGGGTTTGGTCCCCAGCCCCGGAAAAAAAAAAAGAGAGAGAGAGAATAACGAACGGGTGTATATGTTGTCTTTAAATCCTTCCCATGTGTAAATGCTGATTCTCCCTCCACCACGCATTATATGGATGATAATCACAAATGTGTCATGTAGACTCTTCATGATTAACACTTTGTTCCCGTTCATTTCAAATTGTCTTTAGAATCATTTTTGAGGTTCATTACTTTCAGTGCTGAGTGTAGGAAGTGTAGCTGTCTTTTTGTATCATACTTTCTACTTTTCCTTTCGAATTTTTCAATGTATGTAATCATTTACAATGCCTTTAGTTTTTCATGTTCTCCAAATCTATCAGCATAACTGCTCTTTCTATCACTGCATAATTCCAGCAAAGATAAGGTTTTTGACTCAGTCAACTAATGATTCTTAATGATTTAGAGCTGCAACATGACATATTAAGCATGTGTTAATACTCATTGGGTCAAAAAATATCCTTCCAATGAGACCACAGACCTAACATCATCATCTGGTAAGTTAAATTCATCCTTTTATCTTCCCTATTTCCACTTTGCTTTCTCTGTGAGGTTCCCTTATGTGTGATTCATTCTCACAATCATTTTTAATTTGTAAGTCACTCCTTGATTTCTTACTAGTACATTCGCTAGCCCCAGTGCTTAGGAAGTCATCAAATAAATAGAAATAAAAGGCAAAAATGGGGAAATCATCCACATATTAAAAGTCTGGGAGAGAGAATCCACATTTTACTCATATCAAAAATTGTATGAAGCAGACAGAGACATGATAAGGCATATTTGATAAATCAGTTTATCCCTAATCCTATGATCTTGAGGGGCTCTTAAAATTTTGCAAGGTGGCTGTGGCATTACATGTGCATTCTGGATGTCAGTTTAGAAGTTTCTAAGAAAATTGGGAATAGTTTTACCTCAAGACCTAGCTATACCACTCCTGGGTATATACCCAAAAGAGGCTCCATCATCCATAAGGACACTTGCTCAACTATGTTCATATCAGCTTTATTCATATTCCAGAAATTGGAAACAACTTAGATGTCTCTTAACTGAAGCATAGATACAGAAAATGTGGTAAATCTACACAGTGGAATACTACTCAGCCAATAAAAACAAGAAAATCTTGTATTTCACAGGCAAATGATAGAACTAAAGAAATATCATCCTGAACAAGAAAACCCAGACCCAAAAGGACATGCATGGTATGTACTCACTTATTAGTGGATATTAGTCATAAAGTACAGGATAGCCATGTTATAATCAATAGATCCAAAGAAGCCCAATAACAGGGAGGGTACAAGAGAGGATGTTTGAATATTTCTTAAAAGGGAAAACAAAATAGATATCAGAGATTGATGGAAAGAGGGAACTTGGTGGAAGACAGGATGGGGAGGGGAGCAGTGCAGGGTGGGGAAGATCATATGTAAGGAGAGCAGAGGAGAGAGAAGGGAGATGGGCTAGTGGGGGCAATCTCTAGGACATGCTAGAGACCTGAGATAGGAAGAGGCCACAGAGAGTCTAAGTTGAGATTCCTAGCAGTAGGGGATATGGATCCTGAAGTGTCTACTTCCTGTAGCCAGGCAGGACTCACAGTGGAAGGATGCGGACAACAACCCACTCACAACCCAAAAGTGTCTCCTGCCTATAAGATGCGCAGGGACAAAGATAAAGCATAGCCTGAGGGAAGGCCAATCAGCTAAACCAATCTCTGACACTATTAATAATACTTCATAATGCTTGTAGACAGTGACTTAGCAGACTTGTCCTTTGAGAGGCTGCAACTAGAAGTCAATGCAAAGAGTTGTAGAGACTCTCACCCAAACATTAGATGGAGCATGGGGAAGTCTTAAGGAAGAGTTGGGAGAAAGATTAAGGGACACAGAGAAGACAGGGACTCCACAGGATGACCAACAGAGTCAACTAACCTGGACCCTTGGGGCACCCAGAGATTGACTCACCAATCAAAGAGCAAGCAGGGGGCTAAACCTAGGCCCTCTACATATATGTAGCAGATAAGCAGCTTGGTTTTCTTGTGGGTTCCCCAAATAATTGGATCAGGGGCTGTCCCTGACGGTTGCATGACTGCCTGCCTGTGGATCCCGTGCCCCTAAATGGACAGCCCTGTCTAGCCTCAACGGAGAGGCTGTCCCTAGTTCTATAGTGAATTGATGTTGAGGGGAGGGTATTGACAACCAGATGGTCTCTTCCATTCTAAAAAGAGAAGGGGAAGGGGAAATGGGGGTACTTGTCTGAGGGGATACTAGAAGGAGAGAAAGGGCTGATATTAGGTTGTAAAGGGAATAGATTTAATAAAAAATTTAAATCCTCCTGTGGATGAATCATTAATTAAGAGTTCCCATGATATGATTATGTTTCAAATTGCTCTCATAGACACACCCAGAAGTGTGTTTTCCATTATCTCATAAGCCTTTCCCAAGACCGTCAAATGGACAAGATTAGGTACATTAACCAGGCAACCATGTGACCTGTTGGTTGGAGGGTCAGGTAAGATCAGTGATGCTGGGAGAGGATTCCCAAAAATGTCAGAACAGAAAAACAAAGAGGAAGACAGACACAAGTAACTTACATTGGTAGCAAGGGAAACCTTGAACATTTGTAAGGGTCCTCTAAACAGCTAAGGCTTAGAAATGAACTGATTTACCTAACTTACCAGTTTTCTATGGCAGTTTGTACGCTTATATATCACTTAAGCAAAAGGCTGTGTATTCCAAGAATATTTTTACATTTGATAGTTGTCCTCTATGGTTCCTGTTGCAACCAGAAGAATAATAGTAGAGTATTTGGTTCCTTTTTTATTAGATGACATAAGTGCAGATCCTGTTCTTCACAATGAAATAAATGAATAATTTAATGAAATATTAAAAATATTTCTGTTATGCCTACTTTCTGTTTGTTATAGCATGTTGGTGAATGGATGCAAGGTATTCTGTTCCCTCAAGCCTTTCTCATTGTCAAATTCTTCTACACAGCACTTGTTTTTCCTGGCCTCAGACACTGTGGGCAAACTTTCCATATCATACCCTTGCTGAGTCATCCAGTCTCTCTTCTGTTCAGTTATCTGTCCTAACTGATGTGGACTCTGTGGCTCCTCACTTCACTTTGTGTTCATTCTGGATTCTGATTGGCTTCTCCCTCATGGGTCCTTCTTTGCTATCACTTTCAATTCACATTGCTATAAAAACAAATTTCAAAACATTTTGAATGTGTTTTAGCTGGCTTTTTGCTGTTATACTAAACACACATGAACAGAAGCACTGTGCTATGTGGGAGAAAAATGTTTATTTGATTTATATTCCTAATCATCCATCGTTGAGGGAAGTCAGGGTAGACTGGCACTGAAGTGGAGACCTTGGAGGAATCTTCACTGCTTATTCCCTTGCTCCGAGGCTCAGATATAGCTTGCTTTCCTGACAGTGCCACCCACAGTGGATTGACACCCCCTATGTCAATCACCAACTAAGAGAATCTCTTATTTACATGGCCATAAGGCAATCTGGTGAGGCGGTTCTTTAATTTGGGGTCCTCGTCCTAGACGATGCCTGGTTGTGTCAGTCTGTAAGGATAGAATTGTATAATTAACTTTTCATCTTTTTTCTTGTGGTTTCCAAGAATTAAACTAAAGTAGTCCCGCTTAGTGGTAAATACCTTTACATGCTCACCCCACTTCTATTTTAATATGATAAAAATATTTTGCTTATCCTTTTTATCAAACTGAAAACATGTCAGCCAGATTACCAACCATCATAATATTCTACTCCAAGTAAGGCTTGCTTTTTTGTAACCCACAAACACTTTGCTTCATACTCATATTTCCTGTGAACCTATAGCTCTCACTCCTTTCAACACATAAGCACCATAAGTATCCATCATTCTCTCTTAAGAATTGGCTCTAAACACTTGTCTTCTCCATCATTTTGAGATGCGTCCACCATTATCTCTCTTCAGTTGCATACAAAATCCTTTCTCCAGAGCACCAGTCTCATACATTAGAAAACACAGACAGCAGTGGTTTTTCTTTTGATGTTTCTCTCACAGTGTACACACATTTATAAACCTGATTGACCCTTTACCCATCTCAGCTCGTATCAACTCCACAGCCACTCTTTAGGCCCTTCAGGTCTTGCAAGCAGCTAGACAGTTTCTGTACCTCATTCACCTGTTGACTCCATGAAGCATCCTTCACAGAAGATGTATTTCCATGTGTGATTCAGTTTGCTCCTGTTCTCAACCAAATAAGATGCTGCTTCTTTCTAATCGTAACACAAACCTCTGCGTTGTTTAATTGAGGATTAGTCTTCGGTGCTGTTGACTGGCATCTAGTTTCACTTTATCACCTCAGTGGCCCTATGCTTTGCAAATCGTTACTTTGTGTATCATTAAGGAGACATGGAGCCAGTAGAAACTGAAGTTTGTGTACACAATTGGAGTTAGAGAGTTAAAGAGGAGGTTTGATCAGGTAACCTCTCGTGATCATGTCTGTGCTGGGTTGGATCTTCAGAGCCAGCCTGGAGAACACAAGCCTGAAAAGGGACTTTGTAGAATCATATATGAGGGAGGAAGTGTTAGGACTGCTCACCCTAGCTGACCATGCTGGGAGATATAGATATATATATATGTGTGTGTGTGTGTGTGTGTGTGTGTGTGTGTGTGTGTATGTGTATGTATGTATATGTGTGTGTATGTATATATGTGTGTGTGTATATATGTGTGTGTATGTGTATGTATGTACATGTGTGTATGTATATATGTGTGTGTGTATGTATATATGTGTGTGTATGTGTATGTATATGTATATATGTGTGTGTATGTGTATGTATGTATATGTATATGTACATGCATATGTATATGTATATGCATTGTATGTGTATGTGTATATGTATTGTATGTGTATATGTATATATGTATATATGTATATATTCATACTTTTTACCCTTTAAAATCATCCAAGTGTCACCTCTGACTATCTGTCATTAATAGTAACTCTATTTCAAAAGTCCACCTTTTCCCTTAACACTGCCTGCCTTCTGTACCCCTGTAGAATGAAAGTTAAATAACCCCAATAATAACTCTGCAATTACTATAGAAAAAAGACCAGCTATGCTAAAATGAAGCAGGGTAGTTTTTGCTTGTTATCATTATGGAGTATAGGTGTAGAATATAAAAATAATAATTTGTTCTCATTCCACTTCTTTTGCTCTGGTGTCTCAAATCCCTGAGTGTAAGTGCTCTCATTAAGTTTACCAAACCAATTTAACTCCAACATGATCTTGACTAACTCTTCAAATCCACGGAGGCTATCCTGTCACAAGTGCTGAATGTTACCATTTGAAATTCCAAGCATTCAGCAGATGTGTTTGACCTTCTAGCGGGTAAACTCAGTCATTCAGTATTAAGACACGCAAGATCATTTAACTAAAAAGAAGACAATGACTCTGTTTGCCTACCACAAGCCCTCACACGTACCCAAAACTGGTATTTACAACTAATAGGATTCATTAGAAAAACTTTGGTTGTGTGAACAGAAAAACAAAACAGAACTGTTATCAAGATGCCTGGAAATGAAGCATGGGGAGATACTTCAGTGGTTCAGGGCACTGGCTGCTCTGTCAGAGGACATTGGTTTGGTTCACCCATACATATGATGACCCACAACACTCTCTAATTCCAAGTCTTAGGGAATCTGACACTGTTTCCCAAAACACACACACACACACACACACACACACACACACACACACAAACACACAAAGAATAAATGTTTAAAAATTTTTTTTAAAGTATTTAGATACAAAGCTCATCATTTTTTTTAAATCATATTCATTTAAGCAGCAAATTCTACTCTTATGTTTATTTCATTCCATTCTAGGGACGATGGACTTACAAATTGCTTACAGGAAGTAAAGACATGCTTAATTCCAGGACCTGCTAGAATATGGCAGGCTCCCTGGAGTAATATATGTTTTATCTCTAACATAATGCCCAATTATCTGATGCCACATAGTAGATGTTAATAAGTGTCTAGTGAATGTATAATGAAACCATAAGGTGCTTATGTGACCTAGGAGTTTCAATGTTAAGAGAGATGACTTCTGTCTGGTATGGTCTGACAAGTATTTCTAATAGATAAAGCATTTTACGTGAGCTTATGAGATGGAGAAATGGCTCTGAAACTGACCTGCAAGGAAGGGACCACCACGCAGAGGCAGGAAAGCTCAAGGCAGCTTTTAGAAATCCCCAATGGTCACATTGGCAGTGCAGCACTGGGAAACTGTACAGCATGGTAAAGAGATGAGAGTGAACAAATAGATTGAAGCCCGTCTTCCAAACTAGAAAGGCCAGAGCCTGGGGTGCAGATTTTATTCTCAGGGAAAGCCTGAACATTCCTGCCTAGTCTGCCATGTGGTGGCTTTGACATTTGCTACAGAATCCGCATCCTTGATCTTGCTTCTGAAGCTACCACTGTCTTCAAAAACTGGACCCAGTTCATTATATTGGGATCTCCTCTGGAAGAAGCTACTGAAAAGTTGCCTGCCAACTCCAGCTGCCCCAGAGGAGGATGAGAGAAGAAAGATGAGATCCATCCCTAAAAGTGGTCCTGATAAGGCAGTGCAGTTAACCTCACTGCTGTCACTCCTTACAACTGTTACAGACACCAGTCTGATGGATGGATGTACAGATAGATAGATAGATACATACATACATACATACATACATACATACATACATACATACAGAGATATATGATAGATACATATAGAGATTATATAAATATGATAGACAGAGATATAGAGAGATATGATAGCTAGACATAGACATGATATAGATATATAAATATGACAGATATAGAATGATAAAGAGATGATAGATAGATACATACATACGTACGTATGTACATACATACATACAGAGAGAGAGAGAGAGAGAGAGAGAGAGAGAGAGAGAGAGAGAGGTTAGATAGATATAGAGGGATATCATGGTGCTCTACTCGCAGTGACCTTAGCGTTCATCCTCAGACAAGGTTTTTACTTACACTTGTGTTTGCTTAGGTTTATGCATGGGTGTCTGTGAGTACATGCACTGAAGTGGGGAATTCGGGGGAGGCCAAACAGCATACATTTCCCTGGAGCTGGAGTTACAAGCAATTGAAAGCTATCTAATGTGTTCGCTGGGAATAAAACTTGTGTTTGATCCCAGAACATTGCGAGTTCTTCACTTCTGGGTCTTCTCTCCAGCCTCAACCCCCAGAGATCTAATGAGCAAATCTTACAACATGGGAAGAGTTTCAAAAAAATGAGACTTTTCAGAAACCTTTACAGCATTATAAAATATAGTTGCTATCTAATGAGAGATTAATCTTTAGAGAAAATGGCATAGAACAGGCTTCCTGGATACACACAGCTACCCCATTAATCCTGCACAAATAAACTGAATCATTAACTCAAAGAAAATCAAGGTACAGTGCACACCTAAGGAAGGAACTTAGAACCACGATAAAATGTCCTGAGTCCTAGACAATTTATGATATTTAATGTTGGCTTCTCAGGATACCCTGTGCATTTAATATTACTATTTTCATTTCACAGTCGAAAAAAACTAAGATTAAAGGGTTTGAGTGATTTGTCTAAGCTTAAGAAGTAGCAGAGCTAGAAGCCAAATCAAATTTGCCTATTTACAATGTTATATTCTTTCTCACATAGTCCACAATCCTGAGTAACTTAGTGTAATAAAATATTAACTAAAAAGAAAATCTCCAATATATGGCCATGTGAATTCCAGATATGGACTCATATCCTCTCCCTGTTTAACTTCTGACTTTTCCTAACATGTCTGTGCTGCAGTTTCTATACATGTGAAATTATTAGGAAATGTTACTAGCATAATCTAGAATAAACCCTTGCCCTATAGTTATTGTGTAACTGAGAGGATTTAATTCACATGAAAGGGTCTTTCATTTTGGTTATTATTGGCCAGAGAAATCTTACTAGAACAGCAGTAGTTTAGACAATACAACGTACATTTCCTTCATCCTAGTCAGCAGCCAAAGCCCACATTCAACTAAAAAGAAGCTTCTAGAATATACTGCCGTGTAGTATATTTTTCTGAGAAAGAACATGTACATCATTAACAAATTATGGAAGCCACAGGCGTATTTCTGATCTCTGGAAGGTCAATGCAGCTCTGGTGACTTTCCTGACTCTGATTAACGTGGTGTTACCTGTTTCTCCACGTTAGTACAAAGCTTCAACTTATGCTGTTTAAAAACTTACCCACGTACTTAAGAGATCCATATCTGTGTAAGAAGCTTTGAGATGAAGATGCTGACAAGAGGAACAGCTGCTCCAGTGTCCTACTTGGGCAATTGGGAAATCGGCGCTTGTCCAGAATGGGTTTTCTGCGAAAGGTTTCCAGTTCCTCCACTCTGGGACTTCAACATCATAAGGAGACATGGTGTCCCCCGCATTGTGCCCATTCAAAATGCTGGTTCTACTGAGGGATGCAGAAAGAGATTCCGGTCCTGCATTCAGTTTTTGGCTTTTCCTTGTGTCCATGTCCACATCTTTTTTTCCTTGGGATTTGGTAAATTTCACACAAGAAAGCAATGTGTCCTCACCAACTTCTGAAAGATTAAAAAGAAGGCTAAAATAATCAAACTAATGGTTCCTCATACACAGAAAGTGTATATACTAGACTTTCTTCTAATTAATAGAAATGGGTGAACAGCAAAGGATAAGCCAGGAAGTCAGTCAGTTTCACAAAGTAACATATCTTTAAATTAAAGTTAAATTATAAGTTAAGTCATATATCTTTAAAAAGCAAGCACATTTGGTGTACGAAATTGTTTTATGAAAGTCAATTTTCCTTAAACTTTTCAGAATGATATCTGTTGATTACCATGAGTTAGATTTGAATGAATAGACTTACACGCAGACAGTATGTTGAAAGACACTTGAGGAAAAACTACAAATCGAAAAACACCCTTGCATCTTATAAGCATAACTGGGAGCGTTTCTATTCATAAATATTTTAATTTTTGAGGCCATATGTATAAGAAATTGTCATATGGAAGAGAATTAAATCATTTGCCTCACTTAAAGAGCTGAAATCTCAGAGGATGGGACTGAAATAATATTTGCAGTCAGATTTTTATATTTTAATATGATTCCCCAGGGATATTTTGCATAGTATGTTTCTCATATATTTTTCCACTAGTGAGAAAAAGATAGAAGGAAGTGGAAGAAGGTATCGCATCTTCAGCATGATAACGTACACTGGTAAGTTTGATTTGTGTTCCTCATGGCAGCCAGTTTGATGAAATGACCAGTGTCCAGGGAGAACCACTCCTAGGGCTTGTGCATGGAACTGGGAGCAGGATGAGTCCTATATAGACTATGATTGTTAATGTTTAATTTAAGAAATAGACACAGAGAGTAACAATATTAATGCAATATACAGTTAAAATAATATAATGCATTAAAAGCTACACCTCTCTGTCTTTCTGTCTCTCTGTGTCTGTGACTGTGTCTGTCTGCCTGTCTGTCTCTCTGTCTCTGTCTCTGTCTCTGTCTCTGTCTCTCTCTCTCTCTGTCTCTCTGTCTCTGTCTCTCTCTCTGTCTCTCTCTCTCTCTCTCTCTCTCTCTCTCTGATGATCCACATAGTCAGTAAAGCATATGTCCTAGATAAAGGAATGACTTGCTGTTTGGCTGTCTAAATGCCTAGAAGAGCCAGGACATCCTCAGACGTCAACATCTGTAAATCATTCATTAAATTTTCCACTCATATTTTTCTGCCCTGAGCTGATCATGTCCACTCGAAGCTGTTGGAAACAGAACTGCAAATGATGAGATGCTACTGTCACCTATAACTGAGTCCAGGTACAAAAGTGTCCATCCCTCCAAGGTAGTAGCTTGGCGTGTTGAATCTCGCCTGGTACAAGTCAAAGTTGTGCAAACAAACAAACAAAAAGAAACTTGTTCCCAGGATTTTGTAAATAAATAACTAGAAATGAGAGGAGCATGGCAGAGGCTCCTTCTTCACTCACATAGAAAAATTACAAAAACTGTTTTCCTGTAGCGTAGGAATGAAGCACAGACACAGACAGTGCATACTGCTCCTCAAAGCCTTATCCACAAATTCTCTCCTGACTCCCCGTCTTCCTTATGAGGGAAGGGGTGATGGGGTGAAATTCAGGAATTGCAGCTAGGACATCTGTTTTCAAATAACAGTAAAGAAAAGGCTCAGAGGTCACTAATTCCGTTAAGACCGTATCAGAACAGACTTCACTAATACAGGAGTGGCCAGTCCTTCCTCAGAGACGTTGGGCTGCCTGGGGGGCTGATTACTCACGGGGGTCTATTAACGCGGGTTTCACCTCTTGCAGGCTCTGTACCCTGGCTTTTCTGATCCACAGCCATTTCTGCAGTCGATTTAATGTCCTCATTGATCCCACTGGGTCACCACCTGATTTTATGGCCTAGCACAAACACAGCCCAAGATATAGTCAAATTATTCTTCATAAAAGATTAAATATAAAATATGCCAAGATCATAAAAGTGAGGAAATTAATAATGTGGTCTTAAAACTGAAAGCCTGGGACAATTGAAGCAATAACTTGAAACTCCACCATATGTTGGGGTATTCGAAATTATAAAATATGCTACATTTAGTTATTTCTACTAAAGTAGAGCAAGTTTAGCAATGTATCTTTTAACCTCAAAATACAACAAAACGGGATGAACACAGAGCAATCTATAAAACAATTCATTCTTGACCAGTATGAGATGCTAGAAAGGATTGTCTTTTACAGCAAAAGAGTGTTAGATTATCAGGCTTAACACTGTTACAAGGAAGTATTAGAGGAAACAGACAGAACACAAGGAAAGAGAAAGAATACATTCCGGGAATGAAAGAAAAGATACCTCTGTTCTCCTTTTATGGATTACTATAGAGTTGGACTGTAGTGTTAGGTGATGTTTAATGCTAACACAAGGAGGCTGAGGTAGGTGTGTTTGTGTGAGTTTGGGGCAGTCTGGTCCATCAGAGTTGGAGGTTGTCCAGGATAAAAGAGCGAGTCTCTCTTTCAAATATGAATGAATGGATGGATGGATTCATAAGTGAATGAATGAGGAATGAATTTCTGGAGGAACAGCAATTTATGTATGAAATGTTTTCAAATATACATTTCATTAAGTGGCCTTTGCTTTTAAAAAGACACACATTGAATGGGACAAAATACAGTTACGACACACCACAGCATGTCCTATTGTATCAGACTCACATCATGGTACACACAAGAATAATTAACATGGTAAGAACAATTTCTAAATAAATTGTTATATTTATTTATTTTATATATGTAGGGGACAATGTCCTGTACATAACACGGAGAGTCTGTATATGGTCAGAGAACATATGCAGTAGGGGGTTCTCTTCTTCCTCTACGAGATTAAAGTCGAGTCATCAGGCTTGCTGGCAAGTTATGTACCCACTGAGCTATCTTACCTGCTTTGCACCAAGATCTTCTAGAGATTCTCTGAAAGAAATCAGCATTAGTGTAATGTTGGTGAATTTTTAGTATTGCTGGTTTTGGGGGAAATTTAATGCTTCATGTGCTAAGTTTCATATTAATTTGTATTTGTATTTTGTTATATTAACATATGTGAGGATATATTTAGATAGATGGATAGATGGATGCATGGATGCATAGATAGATAGATTAGATAGATAGATAGATAGATAGATAGATAGATAGATAGATAGATAGATAGATAGACAGACAAACTGATGGACGGACAGACAGATGGATGGATGGATGGATGAATGGATGGGTGGATGACAGATAGATTATTTACAGAAATTTTTGGACTAAAAAATATTTTTCTCTGTTTCCCTCTCATTCTTTAATTGATCGGCTGACCCACGGCAGCTAAATAGATACTGCAGTTTGCAAACTGTGACTTGTTAGCTTCCCTATCACTATGTACCCGTGGCACCTCAGAGGACATTTTCCGTTCCTTCACAAGACACTGCATGCTCGAAGAAGTATTCGACGGAAAAAGCTGTCAGGCATACAAACATTTCCAATATTTATAATCAGATTTTATTTTGCTCTTTAAGAATGACTTTGAACAACTGAAAGGAACCTCACACTCTGTCTGTATAATAGCACCTAAGGAAAAAATGTGACATTTTGTCAGCACACACCATACTGCCTGCATTAAATAAATGGGAAAATATTGAAATAGCTTGAATCTTTCAAAGAGCACTGTGATGCGATATTCTTAGATATGCAAAATCCTCCCTCTCTTTCCAAAGGTCATGTTTGGTTCAACACAATTTCCATTGCTATTTATTTTGAGTATTATTTTCCCAGCATTCCTTCCCACTGCTTTCTGAGTTCCTTTGCTTTATAGACCTCTTACCATTCAAAATAAGCTGTTTTCTCATCTTTAGCCCCTTCCAGAAACAGTAAGCCAACGCCTCACCGCCTTTTCCTTTTCTGTGCTTCTTTTCTATGGCAACCTTCCCCTGCAACCAAAGCTTAATTGTGACACCGAACATTGGCACCTACCTTTGTTTGGCTCAGTAGCCTCCTTTCCCCTACTCTGTAAGAAAGGCTTTTATTTAATTTGGGGAAAAGTGTTATATAGCAGGGAAGGTGAACTTCATGTTAATGATTTGCCCCCAGGCCAAAAAGAAGCATTTGGAAAGTGTCTAAATTCTGAGAAGAGAGATTTTATGGCCCAGAGGTTTGACAACAAACTGACCTTTTATTATTTTCTTCACACTCTGTAATAGTCTTTTTAAAGCACAATGTTGTTATTTTTTTGTTTTTTGTTCACTAACTCATCTTTGAATTACCACTTTTCAGTCTACCGCTTTTAATTTTAGCTCTATATATTTAGGATGGCAGTAGACACTTAGTAAATATTTGTTGTATATATTTTTCCTAATAGATTATTCTTAATAAATTTTTAAATGGAGCCAAATAATGTCTGGACTATTGCTACTAAGTAGCATAAGTTAAAAAGCATAAGTTTTTTTAGATACTAAAGTATCTATTAAAAAGAAATTTTATAAAAAATATTTAAAATAATTGTATTCATCTTTATCTCCTAATCTATTACCCCTAGGTATATAATAATTTTAATCCAAATTTAAAGCCATGTGTCCCTTAAGGTGACCACCCCAAAGATTCAACTTAATGATATTTAGTCAAGCATAAAACTTTATCCAATACCTATGTAAGTTAGGCACTCTCTTCACATTTTGGAAGAATGGCATTGAATAAGAAAACAAGGTCACTGTTTTCAGACAGTTTGTTTTTCCTGTAGAAGAATATATAAATATATAAATAAGAAAATGCGACATGGGTCCTCAATTAGGAGTTAAAAGACTGCATGAGTGAGGCCAGAGAAAGGGGTTCGCTAATTTAGACTAGGTATTTAGCACAGTCTTCTTTGAAAATACTAAAATGAAAGCCTTGTCTTAGTCTCATTTCTGTTACTGTGACAAGTGCCTTGATTAAAAAAAAACAGTTTGGGGGAGAAAGAATTTGTTTAGCTTACCAGTCCCAGTTGCAGACTATAATAGCAAGAGACAACAGTGGCAGGAGACTGAAGTAGCTACTTACATTACATCTACCAAGAGCAAATGGCATCATTGCTTGCTTGCTTCTGCACAGTTAGCTTCACCTTCCCATGCTGTTTATGACCATCTACCTAGGGAATGTTGCTACCCACAGTGGGCTGGATCCTCCTACAACACTCAAGCCAGTCTTTCCAAACTGTTCATAGGCCAACCTGATCTAGATAATTCCTCATTATGACATCCTATCCAGGTCTCGTAGGTTGTTTATATTCAAAATAAATGATGGCACAGATTTGATTGAGGAGAGTGGCCAGCATGTGAAGGATAATGTTGGGGGCAGCAGAAGATCAAGAAGGACCTGTGAAGAAGATTCTGAATAGCTGAAATAGGCCAGCCGGACAAAGAGCAGAAGAAAAATTACAATGTTTAAAAGCTGGAATCCTGAAAAAACTCTTTCTTATGAGTGTTCCCCAGAAGAGAAAGAAGACCCCAGAGGTGCATAGGATCCTTCAGGGAAGTCTTTGTAAAGTACATTGAAGAGTTCCCAGACTCAAGGGGGAGAGTCACAACTTGATTTATATTTGTTTAATCTTCCTTGAATTTTCACTCTCTTCTTTTTATGAACTTTCCCAGTAACACTGAGATATAGTGGGATATCAATTGATTGTTGTTTACTACTTTTTTCCAATTAATGTTTGTAGGGATAGATAAATAGATATAGATTGATATTCATTAATATATATATTCATATATACATATATGTGAATATATGTAGGGATTTACTTGCAGGAATATATTTATAATATATTTAAATACAAATAAAAACGAAGACAAATAATTTGTAGGAATATATATGTATTTTTTTCAAACTCCTCTGCTCCTTGATGTTTCACAATCTTCAGCAGAGGCCTTCTGAAATACTGGTCTCCACCGGTTCTTTTTATAGTTGTTCCTTTTCTAACTTATATACATTGGCAACTTCCTTTTCTTGGGACAACCTTTGGGTTCATTCTGGAGCCTCCGCTAACATCATCATTCTTTTCTGACATGCACTCACATGCACACACCCAGACCCAAATTTGCCACCATCACCTAAATGACAAAAACTCATAACTTGCATCTTTCCCCAAGATTCTACTCAGAGCCTCAGATTCCCATAGCAGACAGGCTCTTTAAAATGATTTATAAAGATGGTCAAGATTAGCTTGTAGCCTTTTCCCAAGAAGATGCTCATCCAGTCTTCCTCACCTCACTGAATACTGTCTTCATCAACTTAACTGAACAGTTCATAAATCAGAGCACAGTATGTCTCACCTCCAACTTGAGTCTCTTCTCGAATCTATTCCCTTGGTGCCATCTTCACTGCTACAGACTAGATTAGCTTCCTCTCTAATTAAATTTCTTTACACTGTTGTCTTACTTTGTAAGGCAGAGTCCTCTTTGAAAGCTGCAAATCTCCACTCAAAATGTAATTGTATGTAATTTAAAATATGCTTTCATATGTACATATTTATTGTGTAATATATCTTTCTTTGTATATGTATTTAGAAGTATGGGTGTTAAAATCTTTTGGTTTATTTTGCTCATACATTTTTATATATTGCAAAAAGATTATTGGGAATGCTAAATTAAGTATATCTCATTGCCTTATACTTTGTGTAACTTAGAGATTTAGGATAAATATCAGAAACAGGTAACAGTGAATTATTGAACTGAGTTAATCATACAATCACATTTTATGAACTTGGTTAGAAATTATTAGACATATAGTCAGCCATCTTACTTTAAAACTAAGAGAAAGGCCTAAGTGACTTAACCAAAGAAAGCCACTTTGTTAACAACAGAACCAGGGTGATAACCAAGTATTCTGAACTTTAGTTCAATGTTTGTTCTTATAAGATTTTTTTCTAAGTGAGTATAATAACCAGAGATCAAGTACTGATTTTCAAATCAAGACTAACCAAATTAGTACTTCATTTATTAATTAAAAAGTGTTCTAGTACAGAGTGAAAGTCAGAGGGAAAGACATAGGTTAATAGGCTCATCATGATGAATATACAAGCAGATATCTACATTTTCATAGTTTTATATAAAGAGATATGTACATCATAACTACTTGCATGTGCTGGATGGATGAGCGTTCAAATCTCTTTTGATTTTACCCATTCCTACTTCAGAGGTGATCGTAGGCTTGGAGAGAATCACTGAAACACACCATGGAACTATCTGAACCACACTGACTTCACTGCTTAATGAACCAAGTTGGGAAATTAATGTGACAATCTTTGAACAAGCTAAAAATCTTCTCTTGATTCTTTGTCTTGTCTTAATTTCTGATTTATAAGCATGCTCCTCTCTAAATCATCATGTTTAAAAAGTGTTACCAAGGAGAATCCCAATATATGATTTATATACCATAGAGAATCTATAAACCAGAGAGAGTCAGTATATAATCTATAAAGATATAAATCTATATACTTTAGAGAATATATATACTATAGCAAATCTATATACGATAGATACTCTGTAGAGAATTTATATGCTATAGATAGTCTATACACTAGAGAGAGTCTATGTGCTCTAGATAATCTATATACTATAGATAATCATTAAACTATAGGAAACCTCTATACCATGGAGAATCTCAGTCACCTGAAAGTTACCTTATATAATTTCTTCAACAGGACAAAATACTGGTTGTATTTTATTAAATCTATGTTTTGTTTTTTTGTTGAATGACCCTGTGATGCAAACTATGAATGAAAACTGCAGATATGTATGTGGGCTTGTATGACAGATTCTATGGACTTGACATCCTCAATAGGCATTGACAGTTTTCTCTGCATTGCCTAATCTTATGACTCTCACAGTTATTAAAACTTTAGCCATTTACAGAGTTTGAGAATGTATTTTTATGATCAATATATATTATATGAAAATTATTATGTAATTTGTATAAAGTTAAAAGGTTAGTATGAGTTTTTCTCCTAAACACCATATCAGGAAGTTTGGTTTTTATTTCATGTATTGAGTTTGCTACAATGAGGATGTATTATTTTTGTGACTCAAAATTTTATAATGCTCGGTGTCTTTTGAACGCAGATTTCAACAATCAAATCAGTCTGTGTTAAACAGACTGGAAGACCTCAGCTTACTGCTGAGTTATTCCTACCAAGGGATTATAAACACAGATGTTGTTTTCACGGTAAAAAAACAAATTAAAGAAGATTTAATTGTTAAATTATTGACCCCCAAATTAAAATCTCCATTTTGTTCAGACAAGAACTTTATTTGTAACCTAAAACATACTCTAAAAATTAATTTGTAAGTTTAGAATAATCTGCAAACCTTTCTCAATGCAGTGGACAGTAACGAAATGAAAGATCACAACCAGAGTCATTTAATGCAAATTCACAAAAACAGGTGCCTTCCAGAGGTTTGTTTCACTATTTCTCAGAATTACAACCAACTCCAAAGACATTTTGAAAGTTATTTATGTATGCAAAATAATATTGATTAAAGAAATAATTCTAGTTGGATGGAAAATTATCACATTGATATTAGACATTCAGACATGATTATGATTATATAATTATCATTTAATGATAGAAAATGAAATTAAACTAAGCCTAGATTATCACTCAAAATATGGCTAAGCACAGCAAGAGAATGCCATTACAGCAATATGTAATAGAAGAGATTGATTAGTTAAAACAAAGCTCTCATATGCATATCCAGCCATTTATCACTCAAATTTCATTTATTTACTGAGCTCCCAATCTGTGGAGGATACAAGGAGAAAGAAACATTTTTCTTAGCTTTTAAAACTCAGTGCTGTGAATGACTGCAATGCAGTGTAATTCCCCTTCTAGAAGGTGAGCACTTCATTTCCTGGGATGCCTTACACATCTCAATGTCTTCATGTGTACAAGGAATATGTTTAATCAACCCAAACCACACATGATAGGGCAGGTTAACTACAACTAACATTGTTTGTTTTGTTTAACACAGGAGAAAGATTACATGGGGTAGATGGGGGTGGGGTACCTAGCTAGAGGATTTACAAGCATTTTAGAGCTAAACAGTATTTAGAATCTCTAACAGGTCCTTTATGTGAAAGTCTTAGCCTGTGGTGTAAACAGAAATTGCCCAAAGAAGTCCTAATTCAGGCTTTCCTTCCCCTGCCTCCCAAGTGTGTTAGGAGCATAAATAATCTTAGAATAAGGTGGCTTCTGGGAATGCGATGAAGAAGAGGGTTATTAGTAGATGAATAGCCCTGTCTTCCAAGGCATGCAAAATTTGCAACCTCATGCCATTTCTACACTTCTGTAAGGGGAGCCACGCTGCTCTTTGCATGTTGGCCTTTACATGGGAGGGCCTAGAAGGGACATACAAGCTAGCAGAAATTGCCAGGATTACACAAGAGACAGATGCAAAATAGAGCCATGCTGGTTTGAGAGGAACATCGTTCTAACTTCCTGTATGATGCTCCCTGTTGTGAAATTTTGAAGAAATTTTTAGAACTGTTCATAAATTTATCTTTTCGTTGCACTTCCTACCGGAACAAAAATGTTTAAAACAGAAATTGTAGGAACTACCATCTAAATGAGTTTGAACTAGTTACTTATGGGTTTCTAATATTAGGAAAAATATTCAAAAAATTAAAAAGAAAAACTGTGAGGAAAAAACCCAGTGTGGTAATCAGAGATGTTGTGCCTTGACACTATTTTGTTACTGGCCATGTAAACTTAAGTGAGCAAATCCACTGTTTACACTCCAGGTCCTTCCTCTTTAAGGTTAAAAAGAATGCTTCAGGGAACTTCACTATTACTCTAATAAGTCCATAAGTGCAGGGACACGAGGCCTTCTGTTATTTTCCATGAACTCTTGGCCTTAGCAAAGTGGCAGGGGTGGCAAGAGGCTTGCCTCTCCTCTCAGCACACACAGGAAGAAGAAGCAAGATGGCTGTAAAACTGAGGCCAAGTAGACCAGGGCTACAAAGCCAGACCCTATCCCCAAAACTAACATTAAGGAAGAAAGGAAGGAAGTGAGGGAGGGAAGGAGGAAAGGAGGCAGGGTGGAAGGCAAGGAAGGAGGGAGGGAGGGATAGAATAAAGGAGGGGAAAGAAAAGAACCAAGGACAAATGGGGAATTAGCTAATGTGGACCGTAGGTCACCACATTTTAAATAAATGGTTCCTAGTGCAATACTTCACTTTAAAAAATGAGAAAACAGAGCCAGCAATTTGTCTTTGGTGGTCAAAGAGTACAGTTCAGGAGTAGTCTCATCTACTTCCCCGGATTCTGCTCTAAGGCATCCCAACCCCACCCCATATGCAAAACTTTGCTTTAGTTTGTTAGTTTTTTCTTTCCCTAGGTCACTGGGATACACTTATTCTTTTCTCTTCCCTCATTTTTTAAAATATAACTACTTGTTAAAAACTCAAAAGCCAGGAGAGGAGCAGAGGCAGAGCGTCAGAGAAGAGAAGTGGTATTTAAATTAGACCTCAACATGTCTTTCTATTCAGCAGAGGTCACAAAGCCTGGACCAATAACAACAGCAACATCAATACCTCAAAACCAGATGTGAAGAAAACTTATAGCCCCTTAAATGCTAGCAAAGTATTATTCATCTGCTAAGAAGACTTTGCATAAAGACATTTCGAAACTATTACATTCGTTCCTACATAAAAAAACAAAAACAAAAAAAAACCTTGATTTGCTGAGGTATTTATTGACAGAAAATTCTTCAAGTCTATATTAAAGTTCCATAAAAGAAAAGCAGTTATTTGAAGAGTTGTATAATTTTGATTGTGGTGTTCCCTCAAGCCTGTCTGGAACCCGAACTATAAACAGAATGTATAATTTACTCGTTTATAATCTCTAATCCTTGCCAATATGCGTGATTGCCCTGGATATTTTCTAGACTTTCTGAACCATGTCCTTTCCATGAACTCCTGCCCCCATTGAGTTTTCAGATTACATCTTGTTGGACCACAGGAAAGACTCCAAGGACCTGTTCTATCATTACAGAATTCCTTGCCTTTAGAATCTGGGAAGGAATATGTTTTAATCCACCACATTTTAAGTAAGTTTGCCATGTTCAATAGATAACTACCACAGTAGGCAGAGTCGATAAAATGTACATGATATAAGACACACAGTCAATATGCAGTATCCTTTTCTTCCCTGACATTATCATGTCTATCCTGGGTACTTGCAAGCATCACCTGAACAGTTTCCTTGGGCTCTTTGGTTTTCTTTTCTGACATATGGCTTTTTCACCTTTCAGATTTGTCTGGTAAAATCCACAGATGTGTCTCTCTTGGCAGCTTATCAACACATTGTAACACATCCTTAGTTTCCAGAGTAACCCAGTACAATGACATTGGTTGAGCTCTCCAGAATCAGTCCCACTTTGATCAATGCTACCCTTCTTCGCAATAATATGCATCAGTAGAAATCATTTTGAGACAGAAGACAATAATGTGCCATTTATCCATCCTCTATCTGTTATTAATTTCATTTCAATCTCCAGAAACAAATGATTTACTCTAGATGATGACTGTAGCCCATGAATCAGGAGGCAAGTCTGGTTTATGCAATCCGAAGTCTCAGCCGTCCACTCTCTACAGACGAACCTCTCTGACTACATAGGTGGAACAGTCAAACTTCAGAATTGTCCAAAATTGTCCCTTTTAAAGATCAGATCGATGAGTCGGGAAGTTAAGAATATACTAAACTTTGTGGAACGGAAAACTCTACAGTGGCTGAAAGTAAGTGTGTGTGCAGGCAGGGTTCCAGGAACGTTAGTGTAGGCCTGGCTGGTGTCAAATGCTGTTACGACATCTCCAGAACACCAGCAAGCAGTCCAACCAAGCTCAGGGTCTTCACCTACTTTCGCCATCCCTCTCCTCACAGTTGGAAGACGGCTGCTTGCTGACAAGATACAATGTCAAACTCCAGACACAGAGCAAGCGATTTAATCCTCATGAGATTTTAGTTATTATTCCCCCCCCCCTTGAAAGGCCTCCCAAGAAATGGCTTTGAGTGCCATTGGTTAGAGCTAGTACCCATGCCCACCTCTAATCATAGCAGAGGTCACAAGGTCAAATATTTAACCTTGCATCTCTAGTCTTTACCTTCAAGGAAAATAACTCAATATGCGTATGGTGTAATCTAATCCCTAATATATTTGAGACATTTACTTCATTATGTAATATGTACTGTTTAGGATTTGTTCAATTGGTGAACCTTATAATTTTCAAAATACTGGGATTGCATGTTTGAGCAAACATGCGTTACAATCAATATTTTGGTAGTTGCAATACAAGAGAGTATATACATACATGTATCCATAAACACGTATGCACATGTATTTGTAATTAATTTTTGTTGACATAGTTTTTTTCCCTACAAAGAAGCTCAGGGGAAAAATATTTGGCCCTCGTAAGGGGTGCCTGACAGAGTTTTCTATCACCAGCAATGAAGGTACTAAATGGTATCCCGCTTTTCTCTCATGAATATGAATGACGCTCTGAAGGCTGAATGTAACCTAAAAATTTACGTGAGAAATGAGGCATGCAACATTTTTGAAAATATATTAGCCCAAAGTCTGTATGACTGCATATTTTATGCCCTTTTCAATATGCTACAAAAGATCTGAGCCATCAACTGTCTGCTGCCAGAGAAAAGCAAACACGAGCTGGGATACAAAAGAAATGCTGCGAGCCAAGCCCCTCCAACACGTTCTTTATGGTCAGTGTAATGAGCGCTGCAGAGCTAAGCAAGCGCTTCGCTTCAAACTCTCCCCGACAGCACTTCCACAGATCCGGCTCTCCAGCAGACATCCCAAGCCAAGCATGCATACATCTTCACTGAGCGGCTGGCTCTAGAAAAGCATCCATAAGCATCTTCTGTACTTGCTGTCCAGTCCTTCTGAACCTCTTCTATCCTGAGACCTCCCTTTCATTTGGGGAACATGAAGGAAACGTCTTGAGAATTTTCTGTCTGAGAATGGTTTATGCTAGAATTTCTTATGGTGAACCATACCTGTAATCTTTGCATTCCAGAGGCTGTGACAGGAGGCTTGTGATGATGGTTAGACTATCCTGAGCTACATAGCAAGTTCCAGATTACCCAGGGCTATATAGTAGCATTCTCTCTCTCTCTCTCTCTCTCTCTCTCTCTCTCTCTGTCTGTCTGTCTGTCTGTCTCTCTCTGTCTCTGCCTATGTATCTGCCATCTGTCTGTCTTTTGGTAGGTATGGTCATATAACTACTGAAATCTGAACATTCTATGAACTTTACCTCATGGTACTCAGAGTAAAATTTTCATATGAATATATATGCACTTCTTATAACATTGATCTGCTTTTAGGGAGCTTATGCGAGATTTTTTTCCTCCTTCCTTTCTTTTTTCTTCCTTCCTTCTTTCCTCTCTCCTTTCCTCCCTTCATAATTTCCTTTTGTTTTTATACTAGGATATATATATTTTTTTTCCAGACTCTCTGGCCTCTATCTCTCAAATGCTAGATGTATATAATTTTCATGATGATGTAAATAATCAACTTCACTTTTCCAGAACACTATCATCTTCTAAGATCAGACCTAAGCCAACTTCAGACTTGATCAGTGAAAATATATGGGCCCCATATCTATGGATAAGTGCCACTGCCTGTCCCAGTCCCAAAGAGTTTAATGGTTGAATTCTGGAGCATCAGCCAGAGATTCCCACAGAACTCCCTTCCTAGGCTGAGATCATGGCCAGGGTTGGTCTTATGTTCTGTGGTCTTTACAATGTCTCTGTGGCTGCCTGACACAGAGGGTCTTGGATAGTCTCCTTATGCAGAACAGCGATGGGACCCACAGTCAGTACCAGTTCCCACCTTTCCCCAGGGACAGGAGCGTCCTCATTCATGTCAGATTTGCTTCCCCTCTGAAAATGGATCCTCCCATCTTTTTCTTTGGTCACAAGGAGCTAATAAATCAATAGTTTGTATAATATTGTTCATTAAGCCCAAGCACTATATCACACAGATAAATATTTCATACTTAAGGTCAACTGTATGCCTATCATAAATAAGAACAGAATTATTAAAGATAGATAAATTTCCAAATGAGGATTACAGAATGAGATGGGGCCTTGTGTATCTGGTGCGGGATATGAATCCCTCACGTAACCTTTAGCAATAAATTACATGGCACAATTGGAAGGTCACTGTTCTAGAAGTTTCTCATCTTAGCTAATTAAGGCCTCAGAATGGAGGTAGAATGAAGCTTTATAACTCAGCAGTTCTATGAACTTACTATATTATTTTGTCCTTTCTCACAGATAGTTAGATACTAAGTGATATTGATGCTAAAAATCCCAAAGAAAGATTTCCCTTGGAACACAGCACAGCTGGGGGAAGGAGGGAGCACATCCTGTAAGGATGGGGAGCACATCCTGCAACGCAACCATTATTTCTTCCTCACGGTTGGACGATGCTTCACTTAATACTAAATCTGAGTCTTATCTGAAATTAGGAAGACAGGGCTACCTATCTACCAATGAAAGTGTCATTGTGGGAGCACAAACAGCAGGAAGACAGGAGAAGCAGAGAGAAGAAAGAGAAGAAATGACAACTATATTTTTTCAAGCATCACCGAAATGCCAGCCCTGAAGCTAAGTGCTCTGAGTGCAGTATCTCACTTTATCTTTGTGACAGCCCTGGGATGGAGAGACCTTTATGGACCATTTTACAGTGATGAAAACCAAGGCAGAAAGCATCCATAAATTGCCCAATGCCACACTAGGGTTTAAGAGCCAAGCTAAGATTCAGAGCGTGCTTTGATTTTAACACTCTCAGCCAGGCAATCCAGGGAGAATCCCCCAGAAGGTGGGTGCTCCAGGAATGGGTTGGCAAGACTCAACCCACACCCACCCCAGAAGCATGAAATCAACCATCTGAAGCTACAGCTGACTGAAAACTGTGGTCCACTGTCTAGTTCACTCGAGAGCTCCACATTGCCTAGGACATAAAATTGGCTTTAGATAAGTGAGCTTTCTTTCCTCACCTAATCAACCCCTTCACAATCCATGTTCTGAATATCCACTGTCTATTGATCAATCAACTGCACCAATGCAGGCCAGTTCTAAATTTTCTAATAAAATGATCACAATGATTTAGAAATGGTCCAAGTCTGTCTGAAAACATTACAAAACAGCCTGGTGCCTGCGTTGGTATTAGGGGCTTGAATACTTTTTCTTGGTATAGGATGAAGAGCAACTATTGGCTGTGAACTAATACTGATTGTTACTAGGGAGACTCAACGTTTTAGACACTCTTAGTTGCTTGAATTCTTACAGTAATCAAATCAATTTTCAAAGGGCTAAACCGGGAGTCACAGTAAACGTGTTTCTGTCAGATATGAACGTAAGGAGGCATGTGCTCCACGCTGAAGGGTGCCAAAGATCTCGAAGCAGTTAACAGAGGTCTCATCAGAAATACTCCCCACGTAGTAATTTAACAGTCCCAGAGGTACTTGACAAAAGGTTGCTGAACATGGTGCTTTGCATAATCATAATGGTTTATTATCTCAAGGCGACATTTGATTTTTTTCTTTTTCATTTGTATCCCAATTCACAAGAACATGAGCTCAGCAATTAAAAAAAAAAACAATAAAGAACATCAAAATACAAAACAGCTCCCCAGGTATCTAAGTACTAGGCACTGTGCTGGCTGGATCATAGAGCTCAACCATAGAGCAGTTTTCCCAACGTCACGTAAATGCCAACTCTTCATATCGCTCACCTTATACGGGGTCCCATGTGACTCTTTTTCTTGAACAATATGTTTGTTTCTCCTCAAAAGGAAACCATCTTCATTTATTAGATCTAGGGAAAGAGATAAAGATTACAAAACAAGTATCAAAAAATATAGTTTGGGAGTGACTTTAGTTCAGTGATGGAACGCTGGCTTAACATGTGAGAGGCTCTGGACTTGGAACCCAGCACGATAAGGAGTAAAAGCAAAAAAGAAAACATTTCAAATTTAGGAAATTCAAGTGTAATTTAATAATGCAGTTTTATTTAACCAATTAAGACATTGCCTTGGCTTGGTCATGTTTTCCTTCGTTTGTCGTTGTTAAATAAAGATGATCTGCTTTTATAAGAAACAGATCAAAACAATGTCAGTTTAACAAGTCAAGCCTCAAAATCGTCACTGATCACCTGGGCCCTTAGGTAAGCTGTGGAACCTCCTTGAGACTCAACTCCTCTTCTCC
Source organism: Rattus rattus (assembly GCF_011064425.1). Taxonomy (NCBI): domain Eukaryota; kingdom Metazoa; phylum Chordata; class Mammalia; order Rodentia; family Muridae; genus Rattus; species Rattus rattus. Next base: position 66,025,327 of record NC_046157.1, on the reverse strand, counting down.
TCCCAAAGCTACTTCTAGATCCGGACACAGTGATTCAGCCAGTAACTACCTCACCTGTTTCTAAGCTGAGTTTTCTACCACTGGCATTTTGAGCTTCATTAGCTCAGGTCTTCTCAACATGAATTATTTATGTCAAAAATTGTTCCGTACATGGTTTAGTAAAAGCTCTGGCTTTCGGCATCCATTTGCTTGCGGCTAAATGAAACCTTTTCAAAAGTAAGAGAAACTCTCTTCCAGCTCCTCTGAAAAGGGGCTTCGTTTATTTAAGTCTGAAACACACCGCATGTTAAAGAGGAAAGGACTTCATGGATCACTTAATCTAAGCCTTTCATTTTATGAATGAGAGCACTGAAACCAGCCACCAGACTAGCGACTTTTAACATTTTGCATTCTTCTTTCTCACATTCAAGGCCCATCATCCTGGCACATGGAAGGGAGCACAGATTGTCTCCAATTCTCCTTCTTAGCTATGGTCAGAAAGATGCAGAAAACTCACAATTTGTAACAACAATGGGATTTAAATAAAAGCAACCATGATACAGAATTCTAACAAAAGCCTGAACTTTACAAGGATCTAGTTTTAGGATCTTGTTCTTTGAAGCAGAGTCTTCTATTAGAGGTTCAGGATGCTAAATGTTAATGTTTTACAATTAATGTTTTTTTCAATTCCTGGAAAAATTTCTCTTTGTGTCCAGTTACTCTTTTGTCGATCTTTTTCATTTGCATATCTTTAACATGAACTTTGAATGGATCCTCCCAGGGACACATTCTACTGGGTGTGGAAAAGATTAAGGTAGCCTCCTACTCTCTCATATCTGGAATCTAGCTAGAGAAATGAGATATGACTACCTACAATATGCCTGAATATGAACACAAGGTTTCCGATGAATAAATCAGGCCTGATGCTGTGGATGGAGCCTCGTTACTGAGACATATTAAGACACATGATTATCCCTTTTCAGGTCCCTCCCCCTCCCATTCCCCTTCCCCCTGCTTTGAAATGTAAATACATAAAATATCCAATAAAAAAGACTCATGTTTCTTTTATTTTTTTTCCATCTTTATTAACTTGGGTATTTCTTATTTACATTTCGATTGTTATTCCCTTTCCCGGTTTCCAGGCCAGCTTCCCCTTAACCCTCCCCTTCCCCTTCTCTCTGGGTGTTCCCCTCCCCATCCTCCCCCCATTACCGCCCTTCCCCCAACAATCATGTTCACTGGGGGTTCAGTAGACACAGCCAGAATACAGCAAATACATAGGTAAATGCCATCATTAAACCACTGAACAGAGAACAGGATCCCCATTGAAGGAATCTTAGAGAGGACTGAAAGAGCTTGAAGGAGCTTGAGATCTCATATGAACAACAAGACTCATGGTTCTTATTAGAGACATAGGGTCATAAGGATTTGAAAAACAGATGTTCTTCCAAGGTAAAGAATGAAAGATAGAGATAACAAAGAGCAAAAAAAAAAAATGGTATGGACAGTGATTATAATTCAAGATGAATGAAACAAGACTACGCTTGAGCCTGGTATTGGTCGTCCCTGAGAACTGTTCCAGACATAGTGTAAGAAGAGGTAGGACTGATGAGTAACCGTGGCCAACTGTTACTGAGCACTCAGAAGCCAGTGCACCAGCTTGAACATGACAAACTGGATCAGTGCTGCGAGTGTAAATCTCTACAAGTATCCAATCACAAGTGTTTTGATAAATCAGCTCAATCAAGGAGATGGCGACCCTCTGTAATGAGCCAACTGACGAGCTCTTCAACCAGGGGGAAGCCATGGCCCTCAGCTCACCCTTCTGAAATGTCAGACCCGAGTTCAGGATTGTTACCCTGGTATTTTCAAGAGAAAGTATGGGTTTTAATATATTTTTATCTCACTTTAAAATTATTATGGAGTCTCAAACAAGATTTTCCTCAGATTAAGTTTTCTTATAGTTAACTAGAGGCTTGAGGAAACTCAGGAATAAGGATGTGACATTAGTATAATGCTTTTTTTTTTAAAAAAATTAACCATTTTGTATGTATATTATACATACATATAATATATGTCTAACATATATAATGTTTGTTATATGAGATTTATACTATACATGTGCAAATATGTATACACACACACACGCACATATAATCCACCTGTGACATAGATGATTCTTTGCAGAGAAAATAAAATACTCATAAAGACAGTAGAAACCTGTGTTTAAGCAGCACAAAAGCAAACAAGTGAATCAGGAATCAAGTAGGGGAAAATCCCCAAAGATGACAATAACATCCCCTCCCATAATATATTTTCTTCCGAAGCTTGAAGTTGTCTCTCCTTTACCATGAAATGAAGTGTAACTCAACGAACAGAGAATCTACATGAAACCCAGTGACTCGATGCAGCAATGGACATGGATTTGATGCCAGGACTAGAAATGGTGTCCAGAGAGCAAGTCATGTTCTCATGTGATGGCTGTGCGTTGCCCATATTTGAAAACCAACCATTAGTAAGACATGTTGCTAATAGGGAATGGCACATGCATGTGTCCCACTGTAGAGTACAGTCAGAGGCTGGTCTATTCTGGACCATGAGCCAAACAGAAATGAGAAAGCTTCTATATGATTCTAGCCACCAGACTTTTAAGTCCTTTATAAGTACCAACATCCACCAAATAAGGTTTCAGACATCGGACATGAATCTTGTGACTTAATTCTTGACACTGACTGAATTTGGTGAGCTTATTAAGTCATTGTTCTGTAGACAATACAAGGGTCATCGGTTCAGAGTACTAGATTATGAGGACATGCATATATCACGTGCAAATGTCTGTGTGTATAAGAATGTAGCATTCTGCATAGAAAGTGAGATTTATCTTATGAGAAAAGCTGAGGGAAGTTGTCCTCTCTAAGGAAGAGCACAGCAATTGGTTGTCCAAAGCTAAAAAGTCAGGCCTGAAAGCATGCATACCACAAACAGATTGATCAGATTGTATTTAAGAATGTGTGTCTCTACCTAAGTATATAGTCACACAATAAGAATTAGTGGGGAAAAAGCTGTAAGTTTGAAATAGAGTAGGGAACAATCATTTTAGATGGTTTGGAGGGAGGAAAGAGAAGGAAGAAATCTTATATATAATATATAGTCTTAAATATTCCAGAGAAGATGTTGAGCAAAACTGATTAACTTTAAAAGGTTAAATGATCATAGTAACTAAATTTTAGGATAGATGAACGTTTCAAATTGATAGCATTCAAGTGCTAAAGCAGACCTTAGAAGATGCTAAGAATTTTAGCTTCCTCTCCACCAGTTTTATTTGATAATAAATATTACAAAACCGTATGCAGATAAGATTTATTTCTGAACTAACCCTATAGTGATGTAAGTGGAATTAAAATTCCTTTTATTGATAGTCAGGTTTCTGGACTTTACTTCTTAATATCTTACTACCTTTACTAACACATCAATTCTTTTCAACTATAACTTATGAAATAGGCTATCACTGTCAGATTGATTGATCTAATATCTCTAAATCTCCAAAGCTTTCCTATTTATTTTGATTATTTGGTAAGTGTTGGCTAGTATTCATTATATGTACTATAAAATGAAAGAAAAAAAAAACCTAGTTCCTGAAGTTATTTTACTCATAGAGTAATTTGATTTTAGGTAAACTCCAATTCTTAGATTTCAAAGTTTGCTCTCAGATTTTATCCAGAAAACAAAAGCCATAATAAATATAAGGATTTTCTACTTGATGTTGACTTCAAATTGAATCCTATGAATAATTTCCCTTGTTTATGAAGCTAAAAATACGATTGAACTAAATTACCGACTAATTTAGATAGACACCTAACCTATCATCCTTTTCCAGTTGGAAGCCCTAAGCAATCCCTTTCCTCATGTTCATTTTGCAGATGTCTTTTCTGAGCACAAATGCAGGTTTAGATCAAACACTTCTTAGAAAAAAGGAAATGGACTAAATAAACTAAAGATCTTTGCTTCTAGCACTGACCTTATTTTCATGATTTTGTTTTCAAGGATAAAATATATTGACACTGCACTACATTAATGTCATCAACAAGTAAAATATCTGACACAGATCCTCAGCTAAGCCCAGTTTATATAAGTTTGACATTAAGGTCTGCAGAAGTGGCACCACAGGTAATGACAGTGGTTTCTTTTCTTGACTGCGGTTGGATTCCCAGCCCAAACATGGGGGCCCTCAGCCAAATCTAAATCCAATTCCAGGGGACCCAGTGACCTCTTTTTGCTTCCACATGTACCATGTGTGCACATGTTATATAGATGCACACACAGGCAAAAAAATTTAAAATGTTTAGCATTAGGCAAACAGAACCTTTAGGAATAATTGCTACTGATATTATATATGCATCACTTAGAAATACTGCTTTGGGAGGATGGCCCTGTTGGGCACCAATGGGAGGAGACGCCCTTGGTCCTGCCAAGTCTGGAGCCCCCAGAGTAGGGGAATGTCAGGGCAGGGAGGTAGAAAGGGCATTGGTTGGGGAGAGGGAACACCCTCATAGAAGAAGGGGAGGGGGATGGGACAGGGGACTTATGAATGGAAAACTGGGAAAGGGAAAAACAGTTGAAATGTAAATAAAAAATATCCAAAAAAAACCAAAAACAAATACTGCTTTGAAATTAAAATGTAGAGAAACGAGTTGTTGTTGTTGTTGCTGTTGCTGTTGTTGTTGTTGTTGCTGTTGCTGTTGTTGCTGCTGCTGCTGCTGCTGCTGCTGTTGTTGTTTGGCTTATAACCAATTCTGGAAGAGTTAATATCATTCCCCAAGCATCTCTGTAGACTCCCTCCTGCTTTGAGTAGCTGTCTTTAGAGTTCCTTCTTAGTGTGCTATAAAGTCAGGCATTGTTATGGCCGCCACCATGCACGTCCCCATCTGCACCTACCACACTAGCACAGCCTGCCTATCCTCAGGCACAGTAAACCGCTCTTAAGTAATTATGCAATTAACATCTTAAAAGTAGTGTTTAAAACAAGAAAGAAATATTATGGGTTGATATGGAGGGCACTAATTGCTTAGAAATACTCTGAGTCTTGCAAATGAAGTTAGTACACCCATAAAATTCGAGCCTGCAGCTTGTGGCCTCCTCCCTCACTCAGTCTCTGCCTTCAATTATAATGGCTCTGACAGCCGTGGTCTCAGGCCATCAACTCCTCTGAGCATTAATCCCTAGGTAATGTCCTGTGACTCAGCTGCTTCTGCTTAGAAGTGTCTGAAGAACTTAGACACACACACACACACACACACACACACACACACACACACACACACACACACACACACACAGGGGGGGGGGGGAAAGACACAGCCATCTGTTACTGTAAAATTATAAAAAATACTGTATTTTATCCCGCACTAGATCTGGCACCAAAGTGTCACAAGGTATCTGGTAGATCTCTTCATCTCAGTCAGCAAAGCCTCTCACCCGCTTAGCTCCATCCCATATCACACTGCCGATGGCCTCTCTCTGAGCCTGGCAGCAATCTCTCTACCCATCCAGTTCCCAAGGCAGGTGGCCATAATGCCAGAAACACACATCCCAATTCCATGGTGGCTTAGTGTCTCCAGCCACCACATACTCTCTTGAACTTAAATCACCACAAGAAAGAACACACAACACAATAACCTCTGATCTAATTGATGAGATATAATTGCCCACCTAGACATACAAACCCTGTACGCATCCATCCCTTAAGTATATTCATAACAACCTGTAAATGTGCAGAGAGGAATGTTGTTGTAAAAATATAAAAATAAAAAAGTATAGGGTTGCCTTTTACCCCCACTAGGTCCAGTACCGCAGTGCCCCAAGATATCTGCTAGATATCTTGGCGGAAACACATCCCAACTCCGCGGGGGCGGCCCAGTGTCTCCTGCTGCCGCACACTTTCCTACACTCAAACCCTCACATAAAAGAACACACAACACAATAATCTTAGACCCAATTGGTAAGATATAATTGCCCACCTAAACATACAAAGCCCAGTACCATCCATCCCTTGAGAACATTCATAACAACCTGTTAATACACAGAGCAGAATCTTAACGTCACCCGCCATATTGTCCTGCCATGGCTTCTCTCCCTCTCTCTCCTGTCTCTTCCTCCTTTCCGTTCCAGTCTCCTCCTCTTCCTTCAAACTTCTCTCCCGCCCATCCTTCCTTCTCGTCCAATGACAGGCCTCCTTCTACCCTGTACCTGCCCTCACCTGTACTTTACAAATTCAATGGGGAGAAAGTTCTGGTGAAGTCACATGAATCCAGAGTACGTGACTAGGCAGCCGTCCTTGAGGCATCAAAATACAGATAACTCCAGGGCAAACCACAACAGAGGAATCTTAACATCAGCCCCCATGTTCTTTCTGCTGCTTCATGTGGTGTGTGAGTGTGTGTGTGTGTGTGTGTGTGTGTGTGTGTGTGTGAAAGAGAGACAGAGAGAGAGAGAGAGAGAGAGAGAGAGAGAGAGAGAGAGAGAGAGAGAAGGAGAGAGAGTTATTCAAGAACCTAGGTCATATCAAGATTATGTACAAGTTTCTTTTCAAAAAGGCAAAGGTTGCCAACCAGAAACACCTCACCTATTGCACCCATGGCACCTGGGGCACCTGGGGCACCTATGGCACCCATGGCATCCATGCACCCATGCCACCCATAGCACCTATGGCACCTATGGCTCCTATGACCCCTATGGCAACTGTGACACCTGTGGTACCCATGGCACCCAGGGCACCTGTGGCACCTGTGGTACCCATGGCACCTGTGGTACCCATGGCACCTGTGGCACCTGTGGCACCTATGGCCAGGGACCTTTCTGCTTCATCACTGCAGCTCTAACTGAAGTACTTGCCTCGTAGCATTAAATTACAAAGTGTAAACAAGCCATCGTGGGGATTAGAGTTCTTCTGATGAAGCTGTATTTGTGGCGATACACAGCACAGCTCCGGCTTCCTTTTCCACAGATCATCTAAAGTGACCTGAAATATAACCTGCTTAGTGAAAGACACGATGGGTGGACACAAGTAAAGTATCAGGGGATAGAGGAGAGATCATTTGCTCTGTCACGGACTTCTATCACTGGTGTCTATGTTGTTAGATAAAGTCCATTCTAAGGTAATAAAATTGAACATAATCTTTCATTACAATTAAAGAAAAATATTTCAGATAATCCACTAATATTTCATTTAGTTTTTGCATAAAATTTTAAATATTAGAAATTGACTAAAATGATTCACTAAAACATTACCCAATCTTGAATAAAGTTGTGCTTTTTAAAACAATTATTATTTTGTAAACAATAACATTTTATTTTTTTAATCTACCTCAGTATATAGTCAAATTATTAAGCAATTACTGGGAAAACATATTAAATTCCCTTTGTCCTAAAATATTAAAAAAAAATTAGGCAATCATCATCAAAAAACTTTGAATTATCAATAGTAATAACACTGTGTACTTCCTAATTCAATAGCTTGTGAGGTGGGATATAAAGCAAAGCAAGTTTCACACATACCATTGTTTATATTTATGAAATAGTAAAGCTTTCTCCTTTTAGTCATAGTCTTTCCAAATTAAGCAATTATAATTGTGGGCTCCATTGCTACTAATAAATCACTTATACCTGAGTGCTAATTCAGTTATTAAGAAACTTAAAATTAAAAATTAAGGTAATTTGTATTGGTATTTAGCTATTTCTCCTGAATTATTATAGAAAAAGCTAACAACAATAAAATAAAAATATTGATGTCTTTCTAGATTTGTCCCTATATGCTGATTTTTACAATATTTTAAAATTATTGACATATTAAGATTTTTATGTATTATTTAAAATTGAATTTTTGCCTTTTTCCTCACCTGGTAACTTAGCTGGATTTTACTTTCTTTTTATATGTGTAGCTGTATATATGTGTATATGATGCACATACATATGTATCGATATGCATATATGTCAATAATTCATTAATATTTATTCTATCTTACCACATTTGCTATTCCTATTTAACTAGGCCACAACATCCTGCTTATTTCAATAGTGAAACATAAATCTTCCTAACTGCCCTTTAAACTACTTAGAGAAAAGACAAAGTCAACGGAGCTAAAGCTAGCAATTACCTGTCAGTTGACAGGGCCTCCTGAGGTGGGAATCATGCACAACCTTGCTGGGTTCCTGCCAGGTTGTGTCAGTCACAGTTGTTCCTCCTAAAGCAAATAAAAGACTGGTTACCAGCATTCATAGTAATACCTGTCGCGTACGTAAGGATTTTGAAATCAAGCAATCTGAGCACACAGTTGTAACTTGTTAGTCATTAGCCCCTTGTATGAAATTCTAGGCACTGAACAGTTGCCGCAGGCTCCTCATTTATGTACATAAGCTCCTAAGTATTCACACAGCTGTGCTAGAACAGTGGTCCTCAGATGCTTCCTAGGAGCTTACGATCTATTGCCCCTTTAGAACTTTCTTGAATTTACTATCGTTCTCATGCATAAGTTACAGTGACCCAAACTTCAGTATGCACGATCATCTTAGCAAAGTGATTAAGCATGTAGACAGAATGTGGAGTTACAAAGTTTCATGCACCATCAAATCCTTAGCTAGAAAGACTCACTCCACGTCCCCGGCACACTGGAATAAGCCTTGACAGATGAAGGACAGCTCCCAGTGACTGAGAAGCTTCCCCTCCAAGCCACTTAGCAAAGACTGCCCATTCTGCAGTCTCTGTCATACGCTGACACAAACACATGGTAAACCGTGAAATTACAATGGAGCACAGACACAACTCAACACTCTGGGTTCTGTCTAAAGTCACTGGTACTCTGTGGACACTGAGTCCACAAGACAAGAGATTGTCTGTCCTAACCACTGCTGGAAGGGCATCCAATCTGACTAAAGTGCAGATGTCCTTGGTAGATTAGGATCATCACTTATATCAGTAGAACTTTCTAGATAGTGTCAGGGGATCAGTTTTTGAAAAGAGAGGAAAAGGGGAATGAATTCCAGACTCCTATGCTATATGGGGGTGGGGAGAAGAAAGAAGGATTACCCACAAGTTTACCCACTGCTGTTAAAGAAATGCTTTTTCTTGTTGCTATTGTCGTTGCTCTGGTCGGGGTAGAAAAGAATCTCTCTCTCTCTCCTTCTACTTCTACTTCTCCCTCTCCTTGTCCCTCTCCCTCTCCCTCTCCCTCTCCCTCTCCCTCTCCTTCTCCCTCTCTCGATCCCACTTCCCCTTCCTCCCTCTCTCTGTGTATACGTGTGCGTGCATGTATGTTATGCACATGTGTCTATTTGTAGAGCATATGCTTAGATATAGAGGCTGAACCAAAAGAAAATCTCTATTATGCTCTACCGCCATCGCTTGAGACAGTGTCCCTCATTGGGCTGTCACCCAACAAGTCCCAGTGATCTTTTGGTCTCTGTATGCTACAACATTCCAGTTACAGGCAGTGTGCTCATGCTCAGTTTTAACAGGGATTCTAGAGATTTGAAGACAGGGTTTCACACTTGCATATCTGAGACTATTACCCACTGAGAAATCCCCTTCCGCACAAAATGTCCTACTGACTGCATACCCCAGATGGTTTGGTACTAAGAATGTATTAAAAATACCACTCCCAGAGTACTGCTGTGAGGAGAGAAGAAGGGGAAAGGAGACAGGAGAGAGGAGAGGACAGACTGCTGGCCCATGCATGACCTTTCTATTGGATACATTATTTATTTTCATTTCAAATGTTATCTCCTTTTCTGCTTTCCCCTCCTGAAGTCCCCTATCCAATGCCCCCTACCCCTGCTTCTATGAAGGTGCTCCCCCCCCACCGACTTCCACCTGCCTTCCTTGGCATTCCCCTACATTAAGGCATCCAGCCTTCTTACAACCAAGGGCCTCTCCTCCCATTGATGCCAGATAAGGCCACAAATGCTGAGCCATGGGTCCTATGTGAACTCTTTGGTTGGTGGTTTAGTTCCTGGGAGTCTGGGGGATCTGCTTGGTTGATATTGTTGTTCTTCCTATGGGGTTGCAAGCCTCTTCAGCTCCTCCAGTCCTTTTCCTAAATCTCCAGTGGGGTTCAATGTTTGGTTGCTCACATCCTCATCTGTATTTGTCAGGCTCTGGCAGAGCCTCTCAAGAGACAGCTATAACATACTCCATTTCTTGATATCTGCAATAATGTCTGGGTTTGGTGTCTGTATATGGGATGGTTCCCCAGGAGTAATGACTTTTCTAAATGACATTGATAAAATTTAATTTTTAATTAAAAATGAAAAAAGAATGAAAAAAGTTAGACTCCAGAGAACCAAATAACCCTATTAAAAATTGGGGTACAGAACTAAACAAAGAAGTCTCAACTGAGGAAGATCAAATGGCTGAGAAGCACCTAAAAAATGTTCAGCATATTTAGTCATCAGGGAAATACAAATCAAAACAACTCTGAGATTACAACCTCATACCAGTCAGAATGGCTAAGATCAAAAATTCAGGCCACTACAAATGCTAGTGAGGATGTGGAGAAAAGGAACACTCCTCCATTGTCAGTAGGATTGCAAGCTGGTACAACCACTCTGGAAATCAGTCTGGAGGTTCCTCAGAAAATTGGACATAGTACTACCTGAGGACTCAGCTATACCACTCCTGGGCATATACCCAAAAGATGCTCCAACATATAACAAGGACACGTGTTCCACTATATTCATAGGAGCCTTATTTATAATAGCCAGAAGCTGGAATGAACCCAGATGCCCTTCAACAGAGGAATGGATCCAGAAAATGTGGTGCATTTACACAATGGAATACAACTCAGCTATTAAAAACAGTGACTTCATGAAATTCTTAGGCAAATGGATGGAACTAGAAAATATCATCCTGAGTGAGGTAACCCAATCGCAAAAGAACACACATGGAATGCACTCACTGATAAGAAGATATTAGCCCAAAAGTTTGGAATACCCAAGATACAAATCACAAACCACATGAAGCTCAACAAGAAGGAAGGCCAAAGTGTGAATTCCTCTGACCTTAGAAGGGGAAAAATACTCACAGGAGATATGGAGACAAAGTGTGGAGCAGAGACTGAAGGCAAGGCCATCCAGAAACTGCCCCATCTGGGGATCCATCCCATATAGAGACACCAATCCCAGACAATATTGCTGATGCCAAGAAGTATATGTTGATAGGAGCCTGATATAGCTGTCTCCTGAGAGGCTCTGCCAAAGCCTGATAAATACAAAGGCAGATGCTCACAGCCAACCATTGATCTGAGAACAGGGTCCCCAGTGGAAGAGTTAGAGAAAGAACTGAAGTAGCTGAAGTGTTTTGCAACCCCACAAGAACAACAATATCAACCAAGAAGATCTTCTCAGAGCTCCCAGTGACTAAACCACCATCCCAAGAGAACACAGGGAAGGACCTACGGCTCCATCTGCATATGTAGCAGAGGATGGCCTTGTTGGGTATCAATGGGAGAAGAGGCCCTTGGTCCAGTCAAAGCTCCAATGTAGGGGAATGTCAGGGTAGGGAGGTGGGAAAGATTGGGTAGTTGGGTGAGGGAGCACCCTCATAGCAGCAGGGGAGTGATGTGGTAGGGGTTTTCTGGAGGGAAAACCAGGAAAGGGGATAACATTTGAAATGTAAATGAAAAAAATCCAATAAAAAATAAATGTGAAATGCATAAACTAAAATTTTATTTATGTACACAACGTAAAAAAATGAAACAGAAAGTCAAACCAAATCAATCACCCATTGTTATTATGATACTGTGGTGGAAACTGAGCAGATTTGCTTCATAAAAAAATGGAGTGAACATATTTTTAATTTAAAACTATCTTGATTCTTTTTCATTTACTCTCACATTAATAGATCTGAAAAGCTCTGTAAGAGGCCACCTTGAGCTCAGATCAACAAAGCTAAGGGCTAGAAGACAATTAGCCAATAAACTGCCAACAAAACCATTCTTTTTAAATATAAAAGAATTATACCACATAAATCAATGATTTATTTATTTTATTTGTCTAATATTAAGAAGAACCATATTTCTTCTTAATTTTTTTTCTCCACACTTCAATGACAACCAGAATTGCCTTTCATTGATCATTTGATTGCTTTGTGGGCATGGCAGCAGAAGGTAACATCATTGGGGAAACAGCACATAATTTTTACAGAGGATTTTAAGAATCACTAACCAAATATTTTGTCTTCAGGTGGAAGTTTCTGGAGTGACCTAGAACAAAAGAAGCAGAAACTTAGGTTTGGATTTAATAACTAGGATATTAATCAAAAAGAAACTATAACATATACTGTGCTTTTTAGAGTTGAAAGAAGTTTTACCTCTTGTTGAGGTCAACTATGGTCTTGAACTCTCCTGATTTTAGATGATAAATCATAGTTATGAAAATACAATCTGCATCTGGAAATTTAGGATGAATTAATATCCATGAAACATGAAAACGGAAAGAGTTGAGCTATTTCTACATATACTAAAGAGCAAATAGAAGGAAATCAATTTTCATCCCTAGAAATCTGCAGGGACTTAGTTTCAGACATTTCCTCTGACACTTCTTCCACTGTATGTGTGTATGTGTGTTTGTTCAACACAAATATAGCTCCTCAAAAATATGCATATTATGTCTATGTCTACATATCAAAGAACCCATATAGAGGGTTGGCTGTAATTCTAAGTATTGTGATACTGATGTAAATTGTATCATGTCATATAATACTATATGATATTATACATATATATATATATTCATATAGCCATTATACTCATTATACTCTATAGGAAGGAAAACATGTATGAACAGTATTTAGCAGTTGCTGCTGAGGTTTAGTTAGAAAGTGGATGCTTTCCTGTGCGCTCCACAGCACCATCAGGTCTCCCTGAACAATCTTATCACGGCAGAAATAGAGATGAACAGACAGGAGTTGTAGTGTAATGTAATAGAATGTACCCTGTAAAGGTACAGAAATACACTCTAGAGTCTCTCTCTCTCTCTCTCTCTGTGTGTGTGTGTGTGTGTGTGTGTGTGTGTGAGTGGAGGCGTGTGTGTGTGCTGAATCTATTGCATCTAGACATTTAACCAAATTTTTTGAAAAAAAAATACACAGAAAGAGCAGAAAGAGCGTGTATTAAAAATGTTACAAGGCCTGAAGCATCAAAGTTCAAAGACTTGGCATGTATAAATCAGGATCTACAACAAAAAAGTGGAGGTAAATATATAAAAAGGCATGAACCAAAGCACTGTAGTTATTTGGACCCTGATTGACATAAGTCAACTCTGAAAAGGCACTTGAGCCAACATTGACCCTTTAACATCTCCTCTACACATGGGATATTCTGTGATTTTTCTTGTTTGGGTTTAGTGAAGTACAGGTATTGTGATTACAAATCTACATAATAGTTCTTATTTTACAACTACATATTGAAGCATGAAATCATATGTATGAGTTCTGCTTTATAAAATTACCCAGTGGGGATGGGAATCAGAGACCAAAATGAGTAATGATAAAACAATATCAATGCTAGTTCAGGCTTGACGGTGTGAACTCATCTTTACTATTTCTTCGTTGACAAAGGAGAGCAATACGATGATTGAAGCAAGCAGTTTGATTTGTATGGGGAGATAAGTGCACACATCCTGTGCACACAACCAACGTGGTTGCAACTTTTTCTCACTGTTGATAGTTCTTAAAGCCAAGTTTAGCCTTTTCTGTAAACCTCGAGGTTAAAGCTAATTACAAAAGTTTCTTTTAATATGCTAACATAATAGTGACATGAGGATTATGACTAAACAGCCAATATCTGACTTGAGTTAAATCCCACTCCCCAATATGAAGTCCATATGCTACACTGCTTGGGTGAAAAAGAGCTTGAGAGTAGATTTTGTATATGCATGTCTGCCTGTGTGTGTGGATATATGTATGTGATTGAATGTGTGTCTGTGTGTGTATGTATGTCTGTGTGTTTGTGTGTCTGACTGTGTGTTTGTGCTTTGTGTATGTGAATATATGTGTGAATGTATGTGTGTCTGTGTGAATATATGTGTATCTCTGTGTATGTTTGTCTGTGTGTTTGTGTGTCTGACTGTGTGTACGTATATGTGAATATATTTGTCTGTGTGTGAATATATATGTATCTCTGTATATCTGTCTGTGTGTTTGTGTATATGTATATATGAATATGTGTGCGAATGTATGTGTCTCTGTGTGAATGTGTCTCTGTGTGTATCCATTAGTTTGTGTATATGTGTCTGTGTGTGTGTGTGTGTGTGTGTGTGTGTGTGTGTGTGTGTACATCTTTTTGTGAACAAAAGCGCATGTGTAGAGTCTGGAGGATAACTTCAGATCCTTGCCTAATAATTTGTTTAGGACAGGGTATCTTTAATGTACGTTTGTGTGTGTCAGGTAAGGTTACTGCCACTATTTAAATGAGATGTATCCTGTAACCTTTAGGCATTTGGACCACCCCTCAGTTGGTGGCCATTTGCGAAGGATTCAGAAATGTGTATTTGCTAAAGGAAGTATGTCGCTAAAGACAGGCTTTGTGGTTTTAAATGACTCATGTCACTTTATGCTTTTTCTCTTGGCTTCTCGGTTCTGGTTCTTCGTGTGAGCTAAACCGCTGCTCCAACCTACATACCTGATGCATGTTCCATACCTGATACACGGTCACATGCTTTCCTATCACAGTGGATTCTCGTCTCTCTGAAACCAAATGCCAAATAATGTCCTGCTTTTACAATTGCCTTGAACATGAACAAAAATAAAAACCTGTGGCAGAAGTTGGAACCAGGGGGTCAGGTATTACAGAGACAGACCTGACCATGTGGATTTGTCCACAATTATGGAAAATTTGGACACTTTGGACTAGAAAAGTAGTTGAACACTCTAAAGGGGGCTCAACAGAACATTCTAATAGGAGCTAGGAAGACAGTAGTGCCTAGGGGCTTGGGGGCTGTGAAGACTGAACACAAGAGGTTTTGGGGGATCAATATTAGCTATTGGACTAGGGACTATTCTTGTGATGTTAGGGTAAAACATATGAGTACTTTTTGCCCTTCCCCTAAGAAGTTGCCTGAGCTTAAATTTTAAAATAATGGACTAATTTCTTTGGTGGAGGCAATTTCAAGGCAGCCTGATACTGATTCTGTCACATGGTTATTTGAAGACAACTCTAAGCAGATCTACAATGAGAAAAGAGCAAATGGGGCAGAAATAAATACAAGTTATCGGTCTGGAGAACAAAAGGACACTGGGAAGTTTAATGTTCAAACCAAGGCTTGTGCTGGAAGAGAGGCTGTAGCTGTTAAGGAAATGTGGACCATTATGTAGAGGTCAAAATGCATTTGGAATAAAGGGAATGGCTCCTCCCTATCTCTCTAAGACCACATCCAGCTAATCTTCCAGTTTGTGAAAGGACATGGCCTTAAAGGAGTTTCTGTTTGTCCAAAGCAATAACAAACACAAGCTGCTGCCAATGGGATTCAAGGGGAGGTGGGCTCACCCCATGTTGACAGCCAAACAGGACAATGTTGTCCATATAGGTCTGGCTTTAGAGTCATAAAGAACACATGAGTAAATGGGCCATGGCATCTTCCTCTAACATTAAGGAGAGCTGCTGAGGCTAGGTATGTGTCGGGGCAACCTTGAGAGGCCATTGGGTAAAGCTATATAAAGTATTCCTGGGTTACATTGAAGACCATGGGAATTGACATGTCCAGGCCATGTGATACATGCCAAAGAGAGCTGCTCACAGGGAGTAGAACCAGCCCAAGAGAAAGAGGGTCACAGGCAGCATAGATGAAAGGAAAGAATTATCTAAGCCTTACACATTGCACATGGGGACTGAGTTTCCTGCTGGTTTTTAATCTTTCATTGGTCTACTATTTCGTCACAATGCCCTAGCCCCCAATCTTCCCTTCTGAAAACTGTAATCCATGTTCCATTCGAATATTTATTGGAGCGTGGACTTTGCTCTTTTTTTATGGACAAGGTTAAAATTAAGAAGTTGCTTTGAGTCTCAGAAGATGCTTTGGAATTTGCTTCTAAGTAGTGTTGCTATTGAAAGACCATGGTACCTGTTGAGGTTCTAGATGCATTTGGCATTAATATAGGACCCCAAGACTATGGGAGACCAGGAATGAAATGTGGTGGTTTGAATGAGTCATCCCCCACAAATTTTAAGTATTTGAATACTTGAGTTGTGCGGGATTAGGAGGAGTGGCCTTACTAAGGGGGAATAAGTTAGTAGGGGCAGGCTTTGAAGTTTCAAGATTCATGCCTTTCTGAGTTGTCTCTTAGTTTCCTGTTTATAGTTCTAAATGTGAGCTCTCAGCTACTAGCCCAGTTAATGTTCTTGTCGTTTGTGCTCATGCTTCCCCACCATGATGGACTCATCTCTCTGGAGTCATAAACCAAACAAGCCCTTCATTCTACAGATTGCCTTGATCATGATGTTCTATTGCTGGAACGGAAATCCTAAAGAATTCTCTGGTGTCCACCACCTGTTTCACTATAGGAGCACTGAGACTGTGAATATGGTACTTTTATACCTGACTTTATGCGGGCTCTGGGGATGTAACCTAAGGTCACCATGTTACAGGGTGAGCACTTTGTTCACTGAGACATCTCCCAGATTCAAGTAATAAAATAAAAATAAATTTTTAAAAATTTTAATACAAAATGCTTAGGACAGGTATCTGGCCTGTGTTGAGAACTCAAGAATGTCTTCAATATTTGTTTACCTAGTGTGTGTCTAGGCATCTTGATCAATTAGGTTGATATCGAGAAAGTCATAATTTGGTCAGAAGTGGACATTATGGAATCTCTAACTTGTCAAAGTACCAATCAGAAGCCAATAGCTACAATTCCCTTTGAGTACTTGACCTAAAGGTATTAACGTCCCTATCCATATAAGAGAGAATGAACAGCTGGATGAGGTAGAGGTGGGTTAGGGGATTGGGGTACACATAGGGTTAAACAGGGCCCTCCTGCTCTATTTAAAATCTTTCTGTTGTGATTTACATCACTGGGACTGGGTGATATCCAGCCACCTCTCTCAGGGAGAAGCTCTGTTAATCAATCAATCACATACTAGGGGTGCATTTATATTCTCAATTGGAAGAACGTTGGGGGTGGGGCAGAGAATAGATGCAAGCAGAGTGAGTAGAGCAGGAGAGGCCAGTCTCAGAAGAGAGAACTTTGCACAAACAGTATTTGGTCTCAGAGCAATCCAGGGTGCGAGGAAGCTGTATCCCGTGGCATCAGCAATCCTTCTGGAAGTTTCCTCATAAAGCAGCTTCCTGTGCCCATGCATTTCTTGCTTATTAGCTAAAATCCCATTACCTTATGCAACACGTTTGTGTCACAGCTTTTAGCAGCATGCACCACGGAATGTAAAGCTAGACCTGACCTAAATAAGCAAACCTCTTTCCAAACGCATTTCTGTTTGGATTAGACTTCCTTAGAAGATTAAATAGGTCACTGATAGACACATGCTTGGAGTAGATTCCTGCTTTAACCCAAGCCTACTTTAACCACATTTCTTCTTCTTAAAATTTAATTTTTACATCCATGCCTATTGGAATGTCACAACCCAAAATTGTGGTGCATCAGCAGAAACAGGGAAATAGTGGGTAACACACACCCAGATTTGGGCATATCAGAAGAAAATAATTCAGGAAGTCCACTAACATTCTACATTTAAAGCTACAAGAATTTACTGCTTACCAAGTAAATTTGACTTACGTTTTTCTTTTGGGGTTTTCAGCTTCAATATTAGAAACTTCCTATTGAATAAAATAAAATAATTAGTCCAAGGAAATAAGGATATTTGGGTAGATATATTTTATCTTTGAATGTAAGCTAACTCTAGTTCATTCTGACATTTTCCTCATAAAAGACTACTTTTTCTCTGTTATTTTGGTGATGTCTCATAGAATCTTGATGTTTTGGTTTTCCCTCTTTTTGTTTTGTCTTTTTAACTTTGGGTGTGTGTTTAGTGTTGTAGTACATACATGTGTCATGTATGCTACATACTTACGTATGCATGTATATGCAAGTATAGAGGCCAGGAGAAAATATTGGGTGTCTGTCATTCTCTGTCTCATTTCCTTGAAGCAGTATAAAAGAAACATTTATTGGCCTTATGTAGTTGTCTTCTCAGAGGTTTACTGCTGAATAAGCTCACCCTTTCCAGTTCTTTCTGAACTCTAGCTGACTGGTTCATTGGTTGGGATTAAAGGTATGTACTAAAGGATTCCATCCAGGGGGATTAAAGGTGTGCACTGAGGGTGAGTCTGCATTCCAGCAGGATAACACAGACCTAGAAGGTCTTGGGAGAGTTCAGAACAGCCATGTTGCTGGATTAAAACTCCTCTATAATACAGGATCTCTCACAGAACTGGACAGTCACTGTTTTCTGTTACACTAGTGGTCAAGAAAACAGCTGGGCGGCCTTCCAGCACTCCTTCCCACTGGACTCCTCCAGTTTTGAGTTGCAAGCATGTGTATTTTGATTTGGTTGCTCGGGGTACAAATTCAAGTCCTGATGCCTGTACACCTAGCATTCTTGCTGACTGGCCTAGCCCACATTCCTGTAACTTAGAGGAACAGTTACTAAGATGTTTATTTTATAAACTTTCACTCATTTAAGTAAAAATAGAGCTTAAAATGAAAATATGTAATTTTATCCTCAGTAACTTGGCCCACAAAGACCAAGGGGGAAGTAAGTCTGACTGAGTATATTAATTATGTCATAACCTGTCTTTTGTTGATAAACACTCTGAAAGCAGCCTGTCCTAATTCCCTAAGGGTTCTGAAATAAGTCTGTGACTTGTCTGACCTCTTCCTTGCAGCATCTGAATGTGTGTAAATCCCTCACATTGTAGGACAGGAATATGTCACCACATTTGTCTCTGACCTACCAATAGCTTGATTTTCCTTCAGGTACGTTTAAGAGCACTTCTGATTCTCTACCTTTTCAGTCTCTTCTTTTCAAATCCATGTGTGATGGGAAACAGATCTTGTCCTAGAGAGCTTGCTTTGTTTGTTTTGCCAGATAGGAATGTACATACCAAGGAAAATTGAGACCAGTATTCCATTTTGGGGGTGGGGTAGATATAAAGTCTGAGAAGAGAAGTTGGTTTTGTTACTCAAATGGTTAATCCTATTAATCCATGTCCAATTCAATCTGATACAACCTGTGCCCTACACAGGGACTATTGAACATTCTCTAACTCTTACAGTGTGTGAATCCAGATATCACTGTAAAGGACACATTGAGCAGAGCCCTACTGAAAGTGTGTATGTTGAAACCATCTTTGAATATGAAGAACAGCTTCTTTGACAAGTTGGAAATGTGGATCAGCTCCAGGATAAGTAATAGGAAACACAGTGCTCATACAGATGTTGGATAGGGCCTGTGCTCATTGGTTTACCAGGGGCTTGCCACCAAGTATAGAGTTCTATCCCTGGGGTCTACATCACAGAAGAACAGAACTGGTTCCTTAAGATGTCCTATGAACTACACACTCGCGCGCACACACACACACACACACACACACACACACACACACAACTCCTGCACACATACAAACATTCACTACATGAATAGATAAATAAATTCAATAACATTTTTAATAGATGTGGGGATCAGGGATTGAGCCCTGGTGTTGGCTTAGATATATTAACAGACCTTTGAGTTCATGACCAAACTGACCATTCTTTGAGTTATCTCTGCTTTCTCATGCATATCCTAAAAGTGATTAGTATCTAGACTTTATGAAATTCAATAGATCTTGCTCCAGAAGCAAGTGGTTTTTAACCTCAGTGGACAGGGATGGAAGTGTAACCACCTCTGTAATGGCCAGACGAAAAGAGCACAGCCATTGATCTCTGTGGCGACGTTTTCCTGTCACACATATTTGGAAGCTAGCAGGAAGAGGAACCAATGGAATGTTTCCATCACCTATACACTATGGGCCAAATAGGCTTTGTCAGCCAGAATCATTATCTTGAACCGTATTCACTGCTCTGTGCAGTTCAGACATGTGACAAGAGCCAACCTAGGTAGAACTCTTGAGACTGTAAATCTTGCACTCATCCAAACAGACTTTTTTCCATGTCTAAGGAGGAGAAAAAGAGAAATACAATACAAAAGATAGATTTTTGCAATAAGGAAAACAGGAAGCAATAGATACTATTTGTGTTTCCTATTCTTCAAACAACAGCCTTTATACAACAGCTCATATCAATATTTTATTGTCTTTGCTCTCAAGCAGATTAATTCCAGATGACTCACAAAATTCTCAAGCAACTGGGACTGGTACATTATTCAAGCCACCGCCTGTTTACTTGGGTGAAACTTTTCTTTAATACCCACAGTCAGGTTCTGGATACTCTTTTAGGTGATTTAAGTCCTTGTGGCTGCTAGTTTTGATGAAAGAGACACAATCACCCTTTGGCTTGAGGCATAGACATCTTAGCCAAAACTAAAATTATTTGAAAGTCCTGGAGAGATTCTGAGGACACACAATGTCACATCCTCACCGGATTATCCATTTTATTCTGTTTCACGAGAATTGAGGCCATGCAATGTTCTCTCAAGGTGAGTGAATTTAAGTTTTTTGGGAGTCTTTGGTTAAAGAATTTTCTTATAATGAATCCTTTGGGGAAAAAATGCAGTTCATGCTTCTGTTTAATTCCTCCTAAGATGAAATGTAACGTAGCTCTCTTTGGACAAACTGTTTCCCACAAGGGTAGTATGAATCAGGCAGGTCTGAAGTGTGACTATTGGAAGAAAAGAGAACACATACAGCAGAAAGTATGTATGTATTTGGAAGTAGTATGCAACTGGCTGTTGCATGGTTATAGATTTCTACTAAACTGGTGAATCAATGCTTAGTACTTCTGTGCCAGACACAAGCAGATGTAGAAAATACAAACTGCTTTTTCTTCCTATTTCTGCTCATGCAGGCAGACTGTCATCTACCTTGAGGATCAGACCATCAGTTCTTTATTCATAGAAAGGCTAGTCTAAGAGAAACTGCTATGCACAGGGTTAATTTTGGAGCTATGGCCTTCCTCTTTATAATTCATCCGCAAGCCGGATGTTTTCTGTACTATTCATGTGTTCATATGCATGGATGTGTTCTGTTCTGAATTCCAAAAGGAAGGTCCCATTACAAGAAGTCAGTGAAATAATTCTGCCTTGTTCTCTAATTAGACCTTTGTCATAAATATCAGGTAACATCTAATCCTGCCACCTGCCATTTCATAGTTCCCAAATCAAGAAGCAGTCATTGGATTTGCTTAATCATTTAATTCACTAGGGAAAATAATTTAGATTTTACTCCTGAAGTTGCCAAGAAAATAAAAAATAAAAAAAAGTAGGCAAGTGACTTAAAATTGTCCAGTAGAAACTATACAATATGCCCACACTGACTTATTTAGAGATGAATGGATGTAGAATCCAGGAGAATAGGGTTTTAAATATCTATCAGGCTAATATTTATAAAATTATACATATAATTTAAAAGGAGAAAATGCCACTAAAAACATATATTTTCAATATTAAATATATAATATTAATAGTGTCATCTCCCTGTTCTCACCAGATAACTATCCAATGGAATAGAGCTTAGTACATCCATTGCATTCTGGGTTTATAAATCTGACTTTCCATTTATGAAAGCAAAAGTTAATGCAAAGTGAATATTTTGGCAGTTGCTGCTGCCTGGCTAGTGGAACTACTAACAGTGTCTCTGTACCAGAGAAAAATGATTGACAGACTGATAGCACAAATCCCTTGGTGGATTTTTTTAAGACTACAAAGCTGATCTGATCTGACCTTGGCTTGCAAATGAACAAACTGAGGGCCAAAGTGGTAAGGTGACCTGACAAGACTTCTGGTTTAGTATTTAATTTTGATTAAATGCTAGCTGCTTTTCTTACTGAAAATAGGATTTTTTTTGGAAATCATAAGGTTTAATTATCCTTACAATGCAATTTATTAACAAATACTTGATAAGCTCCTCCTACGTACTCAACACTGTGTTGTAAGGAAGAAAACACTTACTTTTCAGCCATTGCGAAGTACTTGGCTGACATGGAACAAAGCGTGGTCAACAGGAGAAAACCATCAGCATGGATTTAATAAAATGTTATGTAGCATATAAGAAATGAAGACCTCCTAACCCCAGAATAACCTGCAAATTTTTAGGATCAGTCACATAGAAATATAATTGGAAGACAAAAGAGGGTATGATCCAGTCATAGTAAACTAGAGTAGCTTGGTGCCTGTCACCCTGGGGCTTTTTGAGGAGGAAGAGAGGAAAAGGGGTGACCTTCATAAGTGACACAGCCTATATTAGTGACAAGAGAAAGGAGCAGGAGTGGTCTACCTTTTGTGGGCTGCATCACTAAGGACAAAAGTATTCTAATTTCCATGGCCCACCTCCGGGAAAGCAGTAGAAGAAGAAAGACAAAGAGATAGTCCATCTCTTAATTTCTTTCAGCCTGAAACACCCATATACTAAGGTCCTATATTTTGGCACAGTGCATCCAACACTCACTTAGGTTTTGGAGGCAAAGGAGTATTTCAAGTGGTCTCGCTCAATTATCCAGCTCCAATGGCTGGTGATCTCAAGATCACCTGAGGAAACACTTCCATCTTTGAAGATTAAGGGAGCAAACTTACACAAAATAGACCAAACATATTATAGATACAAACACATATGTGCTAGCAATCATGATACAGATACAAACAGATGAGTGGTTTGTCATAAGTATTTTCATCAATATTTATGTTCTAATATTGTGTGAGAATTGAACACAAATTTATATATATGTACTATTTACTTTAAAATAACAATATAAATTCTTTTATGTTCAATTCATTCTCTTTCAATAACTTCACTTGCATAACCAAAATCAGCCATTCTAAGAATGCTACAGGCAAAGGCAGTGAGGTTTTTTTTTGTTTGTTTTTTTTTTTTTTTTTTTGTAGGTATTTCTTATTATCATATGCTTCAGCAAAGTTCAAATAGAGGCTCAAAAGGGACTTGCGAGTTAATAAACATTCTTTTCATTTATTTAACCTTGGTGTTTTATTTTATTGTACAGACAGAATCTGGCACTGTCTGAGTGCCAGGGATGCTCTCTACCAACAGGTAGATCTTACATCTCCCTTTACACTTCTGGTTTTTTCTTATTTGTTTTTTATTGGGTATTTTATTTATTTACATTTCAAATGTTATCCCCTTTCCCAGTTTCCCCTCTGCCAACCCCCTATTTCCTCCCCCTGCTTCTATGAGGGTTCTCCTACAGCCACTCCCACCTCACTGCCCTGGCATTGAGCCTTCACAAGGCCAAGGTCCTCTCCTCCCATTGATACCAGCTAAGATCACCCTCTGCTACATACCTATGAAGTTGGAGCCATGGGTCCCTCCATGTGTACTTTTTGGTTGGTGGTTTAGACCCTGGGAGCTCTGGGGTCTGGTTGGTTGATATTGTTGCAAGGATTGACACAGTTTTGATGCTGGATTACATGACTTGCACATATGCACAATTATAATTATACAATGTAAGTGTGGTTCCAGTGCTCTAACTCTAGTAATTTGTTGAATCTTTCTATCAATCCTGTGGGGCTAATACACTTAGTATTATCCTCAATTTGTAGATGTATAAACTGAGACACGGGACTCCTGTCTGCAGTCACACAGCTCAGAAAGTGTCGAAAGTGTGATTTTTCTGCCAGCAGGCTTCTAAGCTTTTCTGCAAACACACACTACCTCCACCTGTCATCAAAGATCAAGATTTCACAAATAAGCACTATTGGCCATGAGCAAGATCAGCTCCAAAAATATGCAAGGGAATGCTATGCCATATGTCACTGCTAAACAAACAACTCCGAAAGCACATGCTTCTTGCAACAGTAGTGCTAATAATTCAGCATTACTTGTAGAGTTATAATGATGTGTTATGAAATTATTAATTCATCATCAAATTATGAATGCCACCACCACTGTCATCAAAAATGCCCAATAAACAGAACATTTAATTTAAAATAAGGGATTAAGGAACCAAAGTATTTAGATAATAGTCTGTTCATGGAAACGCCTTAATCCCAGCATATCACTGTAATAATGTCACGATTTTCAGGGAAACAGATTCCATTTGCCCTATGGTGAGGAAAATAAGGGCAAAGAACGTTAGCCTCACACACTTCGGCTACAACTTCTTTATGATCTTATCTGATCAAGCATCTGACTAAAAATAATGGTTTCCATAAAAACTAACGTGTGTCATGCCTGTAAGCAAGACACGGAACAAAAGCAACAGCTTAGCCTACCCATCCTGGTGGAGAAACAAGACGGGCTTGCCAGCCTGCAGAGCTGTCTCAAGGTAACGATACCTAGATCTAATGAATTCGGATTTCTCTACTAGGGTGATATATAGCATCCACACAGCCCCTTGTCTCAGGGCAGATCATAAAGCTCATGGTGCCTGGGAAATGTACAGGGACCGTATCAGAGGCAGAGCTTGTAAATTGCATATGAACTTTGCCATCTATCTGCTGGTGTGCTAAGTGAGCTGTCTGTCAATTCTGAAGTAACAAACTCTTCTCATGGCACTATAAATATCCAGGGTGACAAAACAGGTTACCTAGGGGATGTTTATTTGCATTATAAGGTATTCAAAAAATTCTCTTCCAGTTTTTTTGATACAGGGAGCTATTAAATAGCCTTAAATATATCATGATTTATGAAATTATATTTACACAGGGCTTAAAAGGAAAAAACTAATATTTATTATATTTCCTGCTTCTGAAATTATCATTTTGCCTAATCCCCGTAGTCACACAGGGAATCAGAACATGTCAATTTAGCTGGTGAGAATGTTATTAAAATAAGATGAGCCAAGCAGCAAATGCATTCTTACCAATGGCAAAGCATTAGAGCAATGCCAAAACCTCTTCTGCTCCTGACCCAGGCAGGATCGACAGATGCTCTCTAAGCCTCTCTTAGGTCTTCAGATTCCAGATATGGGAGGGAGAGTCGGAAGTCTGATTTCCCCACTCTGTGAAAAAAAGTCCGAATTGCTGTCCTATCCCAAGTCAATGGGGATCACAAAAGCTTTTAAGAGAACATTAAATTGGGAATGGATTCTTTTTGCTTTCCAGCTTTTTCTTTCAAACATGATTAAAGAGATAACTGTGGCTTTCATTAGTTTCAATTAGTAATTGTATCATAAGCCCAGGAAATAAGAAAGAGAAGAGGGCATAATTAACCTTAATCCATTGGTTTCATTTTATTTTAATGTAAGTCTCTATTTACAGGGGAAACTAATTAAGTCATACAAAAAGTGCTCACATATGAATTGGAGGCAGACTAGGTGAGTATGATCATAGATATAATGGAGAAAATTAAACATGAAAGAGAGTGTTGCCTTTTTAAAGAACATGATCTGTTTTACATGTTGGTTTCTTATGAGTCATTGTACAATCGAGACATCAAGGAGAGGTTTGCATGCATTGTTTTGACACCAATTCCTTTTGCTCATTGTTTAATGAAGACTTGGCTGATGGGATGTCACTGTTAATCTCATTTTCTTCCTTTAGTGTCTATGTTATTAATAGCTATGTCAGTGCTGATGCTAATATGGAGACAGAACAAAAACTCCCAACTCAAATTATTTGGGCCAAGCGTGACACTGTTAAGTGGATAAAATGCCAACCTGGCAGTCACCAACCTTGACTTGGGCATCACTCACCTTTCCTGTGATAGCGTGTCCCGTTTCAGTGCATCAGTTTGATCATTTCTAAGGCACTAAGTCTACAAGCTCTCTAAGACCTTTGCTGAAAGGTGCCTGAGCAGCGAACCCTAAGGAGGTCTCCCTCTGCTTCCTTCTTCTCAGTGCAGCTTAGAGCCCATGCCTTCCAATGAACACATTCTGTTAAACCACAAACCACAGTTACCGGCTCAGTGCGTGCTCTAATTAATGATAACTAGCGTCACGCCATTCCTTGTCCTAGCAGGAATTCTTGTCACCTTTATTGTCACAAGAGGATTAAGAGGTAGCAGTAATTTTTTGTTTGCTTGATTGTTTGTTTTAATTTTTATAAGGTAAGAAACAAGGCTAGGGATCTTGTGTAAGATCACACAGCTAATCAATGTCAAAGAGGAAATCTTTTGTTTAACTCTCCAAATATTGTATTTGTGCTTACTATATTACAGAACTATAAAACCTTCTTTTTGGGGAGTTTTACAGAAGTCAAGATTGATATTTATATCAATAATCCACCCATACAATTCCTTACGTTATGTTCTGTATATTTAGGGTGCATATATTTCTTGCCTGAATGTGCATCTGTCTTTTGTTGGCCTTCAAATATTTTTTCTAGAAAAGAAGAAGGTGAAGATGATGAGAAAATAGGGAAAAAGGAAGGGAGGGAGGGAGGGAGGAGGGAAGGAAGGGGGGGGAGGGGAGGGAGGAGGAGGGAGGAGGGAGGAGGGGGGGGGAGGGAGGAGGGAGGAGGAGGGGAGGATTTCCTCTGATTCCCCAGCCACCTAGATGTATAATTTGGATGCCTTCCATCACTGGCCTAATTTGACATCCTGATATGAAATTGTCTCATAAGGCAAGGGAAACAAAGTGTGAGTTAACTTCATTGTTAAATTTCAGCACACAACATAGTTCAAAGCTTTCTGCTTCAGTAATGACATTTCTACCTGGTCCTTTTGACTTCAGCAGGAGTGGCACTTTTTGGATGACTAGTTTCGTGGTGTCTTTGTGGGGTCCCTACTGCTAACTCTAAATATCAAGAACAATCCTGAGCCCTTATTAGTTTTCAATTAGTTTTTTTTCTTATAACTTCAATTGGCTAGTACTGATTTGGTTATCAGCCAATCATTCTGGGAGATATAAAACTCTAAGTTCCTTCATAACTTTTTACTATACAATGAAGCACACAAAAACTAGATGGCTGATGAAAATACACATTTTGTGTCTTGCAGTTTCCATGGATAAGAAATACAGATATTCCTTAAATGAAACTTTTGTTTTACCCTCTCAGTGTTACAGTATATTTGGTTACCCAAAACTTCTGAGGGTCCACACAAAGGTTCAGCTTGGGAGAAAGGAATGCTCATCCAGATTAGTAGCTGCACTCAGATCTCTGAAACCTGTTTGTAGTGAAGTCTTCAGCTTCCGGATAACAATTCACTTCTTAAGCCTGCTCTCAGGACCTGGCTTGGAAATCCCCCACTTGGGATTCTCTTTCATAGAAATGTGTAAGAGAGTAAAGAAACCCTACTACCATGGCCACTGTAACATAACCATGGAAGTCACTTTCTGTCAGCTTTGCCTTATTCTTTTATATTCAAGGGACACGTGAGGGCAAGAACTCTCAAAGATGTCACTGAGAGCAGAAAGGCAAGCGATGACAAAATCCTATATATCAAAACACTTTGGCAAGGGTTTCAGATATTTGGTAAGATACCAGTCTAGACGTTCCCATGAAGGCATGATTTATGCTGAGATGAACATCTAAATAAGGAGAAGGTACCCATTCAGTTCAGCAAAGGTAGGATCTATTAATACTTTTGCATCACAGTAGATAAAACATCTGACAGAAAGGGCTTGAGGGAGGAGAGGTTGAATCTGTCTGTATTTTTAGAACAATCTCTCTTTCCTGGTAGGGAAGGTGTGGCAGAGGAGAAGACATTCGTCTGTGGCACTGAAAGCAGGAGTTTGCAGGTGTTCACATCTTGAGAGACCATGCTGTAAGATAGAGCTGGAAGGTTTCCATACATCCTCTCTTCACATGGCTAGGGAATAATTGAGGAAAAGTTTTTCCTCTCTTTCTCAGCACTTTCCTTTCTTAGCACTTCAGCTGCTACCCAATGCATCCGTGAAAGCTCAAAGCAATGGGGTGCACCTCAGCCCACTATCAGCCTTAAGACTGATAGTGATGTCAGAAAACCTCTCTAGGTAGAAGAAAGCAAGCAGAAGGCAGAATTACCCTTAAGCTGCCCTTCCGGTGGTCTATAAAATCTTGCTTCCAACACACCTTAACCATTTATGCCATGTGTGTTCAGGATGTGTGGCACAGATACTGTTGGTGGCCCCAGAGTGAAGCAAAGCTAACTGACCATAGGAGATTGAACTCCTGACCTTGGCCTCATTACTGCTGAGCTCTAAGCAACTGTTAGACACGCATCATATTGTTTGTCTTTAAAACTGTGCTTGACTCTGCTATATTACTCTCTCCTTAACATCTGGTAGCTGGGAACAATTTAATTGATTTCTCCTGTGTTTTTTATGAGCACAGAATGTCGATGAATGAGTAGTTACAAAATTAAACTTGCGTTTTAAAAGTACAAGGAAAGAGAAAGGCCTGAATTATGAATGTGCAGTTGAGCAAATGCACCCACGATGAGCTTTCTTGTTTATAGTTGTCCCCTGTGGTAGGCATCTCAGACTAAATTGTCAAACATTGCACTATATACCTGGTATTTGAGGCAATTTGTGGAGAGCCAGACCTTGGGTTTTCTAATGCACATCAACAATAAATCCTATTGCTTCTTCTTGTCCAACCTAGGAAAAATCAATGCTTTTAGGTAAAGAATGCTGATCACAAATTATTTTGAGCAGTTTTTAAAAAACGATATCTAAGCGATAGTGATAGTTTGACTTAAAGCCATTTAGTCAAGGATATTAAATTAAAAAGATTGCTCTGTCCTGGTGTGAGGGCTTGCAGAGAAAGGGAAATGGCCATTAGCATGCAGGGTGCCAGGTGGTTAACGTGTGCAATAACATTTAATCCTCACCACAAACTAAGAAGCAAATCTTCCTATCCACAGTGCTCACAAACTTAGGGTCAGAGTAATTCAATAACATTCCCAAGGACACACAGTTCCCAGCCGGGGAGCGGGAATAAAACTCAACTCAATTAACTTCATTGCCAGCTCAAGATTTTTTTTCTGCTGTGGTCCTCCAGATAACAGAGTCATTTAGCATATATATTATATTGTTGAATCCTTTCTCTTATCATAAACTCCTCCTTGCATCTCACCTCCCCTAAACACACTCTTCCCCTGACCCCTATATTACCCACCATCTCTCTCTCTTCTGTCTCTTGTGCAGTGTGTGTGTGCACACACCATTCATATGCATGCCTGTCACAAAGGCCAAGGAAAGAGTTGTACTTGGGGAGCTGAACTCTGGCCTTGACACTGGCATTTTAGGCAAGTCACTAAGCCTCAACTTCCGCTTGAATTCTACCTGCCAGGAGTGTGGAAAACTTCTTGTGTGGTAACTGCTTTGTGATTTATTCTCTATTGCAGCAATTACTAAATCCTTGCTTTTTGACATTCTATTCTATATTAACTCATGGAAAGCCTCCTTATGGACACTTTGCAAAGCCACCAATATTGCAGAGGACTTTCCTTATGCCCCTGTGTTAAATGTTTGCTTGGAACTGGGACCCTGAAGTAGAAATATTGCTGGTAATTTTCTCAAGATACAGAGGAGTCCCACCTACTACAAGACAGCCATCCTCGCACCTGATGCGGACGTGTCTCTCCCATGCCTTCCTCTATGCAGAGACCAAAGGCTAAAAACCATATTCCAGAGGTTCATGGGTAGGGAGAATAGACTAGAAATGATTTTGAATGTATACATTCAGGTAAAACTTGAGAGATCAGTGTGATGGTTTGTATATGCTTGGCCCAGGGAGTGGCCCAATTAGGAGGTGTGGCCTTGTTGGAGTAGGTGTGTCACTGTGGGCGTAGGCTTAAGACCCTCACCCTAATTGTCTGTAAGTCAGTCTTCTCCTAGCAGCCTTCAGATGAAGATGTAGACCTCTCAGCTCCTCCTGCACTATGCCTGCCTAGGTGCTGCCATGCTCCCACCTTGATGATAATGGACTGAACCTCTGAATCTCTAAACCTGTCCCAATTAAATGTTGTCCCTTATCAGACTTGCATTGATCATGGTGCCTGTTCACAGCAGTAAAACCCTAACTGAGACAATCAGATATGAAAGCAGAGGCACATCTTTTTTTTTTTTTCTTCTTCTTTTCTTTTTTTCGGAGCTGGGGACTGAACCCAGGGCCTTGCGCTTGCTAGGCAAGCCCTCAACCACTGAGCTAAATCCCTAACCCGAGCCACATCTTTTAGCCATGTTTAGGAACTGATAGGCTACAGCTGTAAAGCCAGATACTAAACCAGAGTTGCAGCATTTTGAGTACTCTGAGGTATACTTTGTAAGTCTCATTTGGTAGTATCTTTGGAATGAATGTACTCTGAATTCATTTATGAAGTAGATTGTTGTGAATTGATAAGCACATGGATCATCAATCCTAAAGTGGATCCTAAAGTAATGGTTTTGGGGGAAATCAGATGTCAAAGATCTCAGGACTCAGAGGGTGTCATCAATATGGTCTTTTAATAAAAGTGGAATGAAGGAATTATGGGTAGGTAATACAGCTGGAAGAAGCTCTCTCTCTCTTGTATTTTCAGAAGGGCTTGAAGGGTAATCTTGAATTTTTGTTTTGGAAGGGGTAAGATGACCTTAATGGGAAGTGCAGGGGTCAAATATGAAGTCATCTAAGTACCAGTGTTGTAAAATAAATAAATAAATAAAAACAGAAATGAGCAATATTTCACTTATCTTGTCTCAAACACTATCAACAAATGATTCTCACTACCAAGATATATTATACTTGTTTTTATATATTCTTTGGAATATGCTATATATTTCACACAGGCTAGTCATATGCATTTAAAATCACCATTTTTCTAGTATTCATTTGGTACCTGTTGTGATATAATTCAGCTTTAAGGCAGGGGTGGTGAGCTACAGTTAGGTTTTGTTGCATTCTGCCTTTTCCATTTTTGTTCTTCAACAAATTTTTAAAAAGCAAAAAGCATACCCCTGATGAAGGGCTACACACTATCGGTTGCCTCTGAGAGAGGAGAAACTAGCGTTGTCAGCAGAGATGAGCTCTGTAATTTGTTATCCAATACCGAGCGGCAAGTTCTAAGAAACATATACAGCCAAGAAACACTAGATGATGTCAAAGGTCATATTAAGTATTTATTCATACTCACATGTGTTATGAATCTGAAGGGGACCTGGCATGGGTATGGGAGGGTTTGGAAGAACAAGCAGGAGGGAGGAAGTTACATTTTTAAAATACTTTTTAAAAAGCAGTTCATAACTGTGGGCAATACCAACCTATGAGTCCCCCAATTAGACACCAGAGGTTTTTGTTCTGGAGTCCGAGCCAGCAGCTCGTCTGAAGTCTACCTCATGTGTTAAACCCTTCCTGCAACCTGGGCAAGTAAACTTGGACTTCTGCAGTCCAGCTTGCCCAGGTTAATGCACAGGTTAAAGGAGGCCAGGTACCTTCCACAGCCACACAGCCTTCCAGCAGCAGTGCTGAAAGGAGAGCTCACACTTATAAACACCACATCCCTGGCTCTCCATTACTGTTAATATTTTATCTAGCCGGAATCATGAGCCTTCATTAATCCATTCATATTGCTTACAACTATTCATTGAATGCCTATGATGTATAAGATAGAAATAAAAAGGACAGTCTCTGTCCTATATTTCAGTTCGTTTTTTAAGAAAAGCTCAAACTTCTTATCAATTTAATTTATGAGATACGAAATGAATTAGAAAATTGAAAATTATTTTCTTCCTTTAATGAATATCAAGTGCACACCAAATAATTCAGGCTTGATCCAGTTAACCCCAATTTGGCAGAAAGACAAATATTTTATATTCTCACTCTTTTCCTCAATCAAGACATTTATTACTTTTGGACATCATAAGGGGGCATTAAAATAGGTACAGGTTCAAACATTTATAGTCTGCACCTAAATTAATACGACAACAAAGTAGTCAGAGCTTAAGTCACAATATTAACGTACTTTCTACCATACTGATTGAGCTGCCTAGTTTGGAACACTATGAAATCTTTCACCTGCTTTTAGCAGCATTTTCCCAAAACTCATGGGTGTGTGTAGGCTAAGATTAACTCACTAGATATTATTAAATATTATGATTAAAATTTTTAATAAAAATCCCATATTTTAAACTGAGTCTACTCTAGACCAACTCTCCATCACTAATTCCTTCTGTAACTGAAGTCAAGACAGAAGCCAGGTACTAAAGATGGTCTTCACTTGAAGCCTCAAGTAAACATCTTTCCATTTGGCAACTCTACTATCTTGAATTATGCAGTTTTCCCTGTTCTATCTCCTGTACAACCCAGGACAGTCTAGTGTCTACCTAAGGACTGTGGCATCAAGCTCAGAAGAGTGTCACCAAAATAGTAAAAGTTTAAGTAAGGATGTGGGAATAAAATATTGTTCAGGGTCCTAAAACGTACTTGGTGCCAGGGACGGGGCAGCACCTATTCTCTCTGGAAAGCTTTCAGACACACTCGGGCTGAGGCTAGGAAGCTTCAACTTTGACTCAGTTTACATCAGAGGGCTTCTCACTGCATCTCTAGAAAACCAACAGTTTTGTTGATTCTGATACTGCATACCTGAAGCATTCCAGACCATGTGTGCCCCCCTTGAATTACTTCTTTAAAAAACTATGAAAAACTCTAGGAGAAAAAAAATCCGTTATTCAGAGGTTCAGAGAGAAAACTAAGAAATATTTAAACCACTAACTAGGCAAACAAATAAAAAAATCTGTAGATTTTTACTTCCATTATTTAAACACTGTCTTTATTTTATCTAAGCTACGAAGTTAGTTTCATTTGGAATGCGATATTTGCCAATACCAATATTATAAGGACTGGTTATCACTCAACAATTAAATGATGGGACAGATGGATTGGCCTTCCAGTTTCATGTGCACAGATATTTATGCATGTGTGTGTATGTTTGAATGCATGACTACTCCTGTGTGTTCATGTAGTGTGTATAGACATATACATGTATGTGAGTATGTATGCCTTGCAGGTCAGAGTTCACCCCAGGCCTTCTTTCTTGATAAAAATCCCATATTTTAAACTGAGTCTACTCTAGACCAACTCTAGACCCGTCCACTTTATTTTTCAAATTATGTGTGTAAGCTGTCAGAGTTGGCTTCCTGTATCACTACCTACCTGTGTCACCCACTGTTTAGCTCACTGTTTCCAACTGTAAATACTGCCTAGCCTCTGGAATCTGCCCGTACCTGCTCATCCAGTGTGGGTTAAACGTGTGAGCAACAATGCTCAGCTTTTACATGAATCCTAAGGATCTGAAACAGACCCTCATGCTTTCATTGCAAGCAATTTATCCCATCAACTGAGCCACCTCCCCAGCTTCTGTCTACCTCTTATTGCCACAGGGTTCTCTCCCTGCCCTGGAATGCACCACATAGGCTAGGCTGGTTGGGCAATAGTCCTAGCAATTCACTGTCTCTGCCTTGCTAGCACTAAGTTTTAAGTACAAACCATCAATCAGCTTTTTTAAACATGCATTTGGGACAATGAACTCATATCTTTATCAACTAAGCTCCCTTTAGCCCCATAAATACAGTTCTATAAAAATGTTTACACACACACACACACACACACACACACACGAATATATTTTGATCATACCTACACCTCTGCTCTACCCATCTCCTTTGGATCTAGTCTAGGTCTCCTTTCCAACTTTATCAGTGTTACTTCTGTGCACACGTAAGCACATCCACTGGATTATAAGAAACCTGTGGGGGGCCATACCCCTGAATAATACTAATACTCTCTCCCACAAGGACTATTAACTGACACATGGGTCCTCTGTTAGTAGTGGGGCCCTATAATCCTCTCACCTATTCAAGACCTGTATTTTTAATTAACCAAGATATACATGAAGAGAAGAGTGCCAATTTGAATATGTTTTTACTACCCTTTCATTTTGCAAGATCAGTGATATTTGAAAGAATTTAAATTGACAGGTAAGTCATGAACTTATCGTTATTCCCAATTATCCAACTGACACATTTAAAGATATATTTTGAGGCTCTTCAGTCTATTCTATTTTTTCTTTAATTATATAATGAAAATGCTTGCAAATGCTTTTGTAGTGTCAACTCAGGGTTTCCATGTAAATATTCTCTCATATTAATGTGGAACACATATCCTTGCCTCCTCTTGTTCATGTCCATAGTGAGAGAGAGGATAGAGTTTTCGCTGCAGTAGGAACTTCTTTTCGAATTCTACTTCTCAGAAACTAGTCATAGAATTTGTTCACTAAAACTTGTTCCTAGTTTATCTATATTGGGAAACAGACTTATATAAGCTATAAAAATAACAGTTTTTAATGTCACAGGATGGTAGGTGTAAAGGGAGGTGTAGAGCTCAAGACTTTTTTGCTCACCCTTTACTTAGACCAATGATTGTCCATGTGTGAGACTAAGTTCACCCTTTGTTAATAGTACAAGTCATTTATCATTTCTCAAGATTTCTAAACATCTCTAAATTTAAAAATGTGAATTTTAAAAAGTGATTGTATATAGACATATTGCCTAAGTCATCACTTCACTGAAAGAAAAAACTTAATTAACTGTAGCAGGGTTTTGCTTGTTTGTTTTACTAGGGAAAATGTAATTTAAAAAGCAGGAGGATATATTAAAAACTTACTTACAGAATGCATTGTTGACATATTTTTGTTAATTTGTCCAATTGAATTAAAACCAGTTATTATCACAAAATTATTTAAAATATAGTGCAATTGAATAAAAATATTCATCATGGCTATGTAGATGCCTGCTTTTTCAGAACCACAGAGCTCTACAACTCTAATAATTTTAGACATACTTCGCAGAAATGATTGGCATTTCCATTCTGGTAACAAATTGTGTAGGAGAGAGCATGCACAACTTTAGCCTAAACACTTTGATCAAGTGGTAGGCTTACAGGATTAGAAAGTGGACCGCGGTGTGCTAGAACTGGCATTCGAGGTAACCAGTAGCTAGACATTGGATATTACAGCTTGTTTTTAACTCATATTCAGTTGTGAATAATTACGGTGAACTATTTAAGCCTTGGACATTGACAAAGCACAACCTTGGTGTCCCTTTGCCCTACTCAGGCCTGGTGTACAGCAACTACTGATTCAGACACGTGTACTTTAAAATGCTCTCTTGAACACTGGTGTACTGCCTTTGGAAACTAATCTTACCTTTCACCTCTTTAATCAACTCAAGAACACGTGTGTTAATGTTGCTTGGTGGATTGAGTTCACCTATGTGGCTATCTAGTATATACTTCGACTATTCATATTAAGCCACCATTCACAAAAGCTACAACAATCAAGAGAAAAATCAGAAAAAGAGTAGCTGATTACTGACTTGAGGCTGCCATTGACTCACTAGTTTAAATATAAAATGGGAAGGAAACCCATTCATGCAATCGCTTCTCTTACCACGCCGAGCTTGTTAAATGTTTGTCCTGTATCCTCACTTCTGCTACAGGTGCCTTCTTGTTTAGCTTGCTGTGGGATTGGCTCATATATGCTCTCCGTGGAACCTTCCTGCAGTACAGAGATTTAAAATTAGAGTATGGAAATTCTTTTTCTTGAAAAAATATTTAATTTTTCTATGCAGATTATACAAGTCCATCTAAATTATGCTATGCATGAGGATTAAGAGTCTACAGTAACTTCCAAAACCAACAGAAAAAAGAAGATAGTCTAAACTATCATAACTTGAAATTTAGAGTATATATGGAGAACTTTGAGGTATTCACAAAAGGAGGAGCATGATGAGGACCTCAAGGTCTAAGTACTAAGCAAAAGTTCTTGGGCCCGATCATAAATGGTGTTGCCCCAGAACTTTAATAACTTCCCTTCTTTAGCTACTACCACTTGATTATAGAGTCAACAGTCTTCTGAATCCAGGCTTTTCAACTTGAGAGCATTAGTTTCAGGAACTCTGAGGAGTAAAGCCACAGACAGCAGTGTACGGGAGAGCCCTTCCATGAACGGTAGAGGAACCAAGGTCAATAGGCAGAGCTTTGATGCTCTAAATACTAGGAGACTTTAAAATTTATGGGTTTGGATTTCAAACCATCAGCCACTCTGCCAAGGAAACAAATGTAACTGAAGAGTCCACTGAGTTGTCAACCCTGCTCTTTTGTTTGTTTGTTTGTTTGTTTTTAAAAGAGAACTAGTTTACTTCTAACGTAATTTATAAGCAATCTTAAAGGAGAGAGGTAAAAACATAACCTATTTCTTCAGTATGGTAAACTTCTGATATATATGTATTATAGCACTGAAAATAATTCTTTAAAATGTATTTTGCTAGGCATACAGACACAAGCCTTTTGTTAATCCCAAAACCCAGACTCAGGCATATCAATCAGGTTCTAGGGCAGGCCGCCCTACATAGTGAGACACTGTCTCAAAAAATATTTTATTACCTGTTTATTATAAGGTTGAGTGTATTGCCTAGCTTTAGAACTTATAGCTAGTGTACTTAGTATCATGCTTCTGAATAACATACAGTAAATTGTTGGAAAATTTATAAAGACCTAAGGAAGGAATAGATGTTCAAATGTATATTAACGTATAGTAAAGGGAGAAGAGAAGGGCATTGTTAGTAGAAACACACAGTAAAGCTAAAGCCATGGGCTATTCAGGCTTCCATCCAGAACTAGAGCATGTTGATGGCATGGTCATTAAACCTTGTGCAGAAACATACAAGCACGTCCTCCCATGGAATAATCCAAGTGGTACAGCAGCTCATATTGCTATGAACAGATATGAAGAATAACTTCCTCCAATAGTTACAGAAGCTCTTGGTATTAGACAGCAGGGGCCCAGAAAAAATGGAACATGTGACAAGCTAGCAATGATTCATTTCCTGGGTCGGTCACACACCATATTACTGTGTGTAAGAACCCTGATTCTAAATTGGAATCTCAGAGAGACTTGAGATTTATGCATCATAGGTAGACAGATATAGGTGAAGAAACCTGGAAGAGAGAATGAGTCAGGGGCCTGCTGTATAAAATTAGCCAAGGCTCGGAAAGAGACCAAAAGCTGTGAAAGAGAGCTAGCTGAACTCACTGTCCGAAATCTAACTCACTTCTTCCCAGATGCAACTAAAATCACACAACACAGGGAGGGATGGTTTCAGAAGGAGTGCTTATGAGCTTCAGAGAGCTAAGTGAAAATGTGATGTCTGACTGACAAATAAATGCTTTATGATGAACCACATCATACAGAAGTGAGAGAGGAGACATTAAATATAAACATATTGGGCATGCCAGACAGAGAAGCAGCTAGGTCAGGGATGAAGTTAGGAAATCTTCAGATCTTCACTTTCCCTAATAGCCTCCAAACCCACTCCCCAATCTCATTCTCACCTCTGTATCTACCATCTGTGGCCTCTCCTTCCTTTCTACCCCCATTCTCGGGTGACTAAGCAAAGACCCCCGGGCATACCCTGCATTCTTTGACCCTGCAGACCCTAACAGCACTCCATCTTTTATAGCCCATCTCCATCCCTAATTGTCATCTGCTACTACCAAGAAACACATTCTATGTGTACTAATTGGTTGGTGGTTTAGTCACTGGGAGCTCTGTTGGGGTGTGGTTGGTTGATGTTGTTGTTCTTCCTATTGGGTTGCAGACCCCTTTACCTCCTTCAGTCTTTTCTCTAACTCCTCCACTGGGGTCCCCTTGTTCAATGGCTAGCAGCAACCATCCTCATCTGTATCAGTAGGGCTCTGGCAGAGCCTCTCAGGAGACATCCATATCAGACTCTTGTTAGCAAGCACTTCTTGGCATCAGCTATAGTGAATGGGTTTGTTGAGTGCATATGCGATGGATCCCCAGGTGGGGCAGTCTCTGGATGACCTTCCCTTCAGTCCCTGCTCCACCAATGAGTACACATGGAGGGACACATGACTTCAGCCACAAATGTAGCAAAGGAAGGCATTGTCCAGCACCAACAGGAGGAAAAGCCCTTAGTCCTATGAAGGCTCATTTGCCCACTGTAGGGGAATGCCAGGGCGGTGAGGTGGGAGTGAGTGGTTGGGAGAGGGAGCATCCTCAGGGGGAGTGGGAAAAAAGGACAAGATTTGAAATGTAAATACATAAAAATCCAAAAAATATTTTTTTAAAAAAGAAACACATTCTAAGCAAAACCTCCAGTGACCACACCTGTTAGGATCTCAGAAGCAACGTGATATAAATCAGGACACCCCAAAGCCTGCACTTTCCTCATGAAATACACAGGGGTATATGCACCATATACAGACACGCCATCTTTAACACAGAATTTGACAGCCATTTTCATATTAATCTGAGAGAGAAGTACAAAGGCATTTTTAGGTATAAAAGAAACTTCGTACCCATTATGGACATTTAAGACATGTTCTAGAAAAGCTAAGAGAAAGCTAACCAGTGGGAAACAAACAAACCAACAAAACAAACAAGCAAAACAAATAGAAGTGTAGACCAAATAGTCTTGAAATCAAATATAATCACAGAAAACTATATTAAGTAATCCAAAATTGGGTGAAACCTAGAACTCTTATGTGAGAGAATCAGAAAATGCTGACGACTTTTATAGGAGAAATACAGGAGCCCAGGAGCAAGCAAGCTGATCTGCAGAAAGTATACGGAGACCAAACTACAGGACCAAGATGGGTTCCAGAGGAAGAAAAGGAGGCAGTGCACTTGTCAATGCAGGAAACGAGATCAATTTTATTTAACGCAGTTTTAAAGATTCTGTCAGGCTCGTGCAACCTTTTGACATTGTGACAGAAACTGTTATCTACAAAGTTCTTGCTGGAGACTTATGCAATTGAGTTAGGAAACTAAAGCACATACACATAAAAGCCTCCAAACATTTTTATATTAAGTTTACAATTTTGATGTTTGGACACATTCATATTTTCACTAATGTGTTATGCATCCCACAACACAGGTTAGACATGCCTGTATGAAATGTCACCAGGATTAAGTAAAAGTGTGTGTGTGTGTGTGTGTGTATGTGTGTGTGTGTGTGTATGCATATATGTATCATAACACCTAATGTTTCATATATAATTTAATAAGCTTAAACACTTAAATGTACATTAAAATATTGAAAACAATATTTATCTCAATACATCTTCAAAGATATTTCAGAATTTTAACATATCCACTACAAAAATCACAACAAGTAGGAAATAACAGTTTATTTATCCACCATAGCACAGAAAAAGAAATTGAGAATTGTATCATTGATAATGAGAATTTTTTTAAAAAATTGCTGGAAAAATATATGAGTCAATCAGACTGCCAGAAAAACATTTAATTCAGGAAAACTATTTATTTACAATATTAGCATATGAAAACCAATGCTCCTATGAATAAGTTAAGCCAAAAATATTAATAGTGTCAGTCAAAATATTTAGCACCGTCACCCAGTTTTCTCAGAAGTTTTATTGTGGAGACTCTGAAAAGTTGTTTATTTGAAGCAATGTGACCTTGTCAATAATAGATGTGCCAAGTTTTATGAAAAAATAATTCCCAAATATCACTAAAGGCCATGAGAAACAATTAGATAAATGAAAATAATTTAGTTTTACCTGGGAAAGTACATTGCACTGTGATGTATTCAACGTCCTTTAAAATGATGTAAACTTAAACTCTATTTCAATAAAATGTTGGTTCGGTGGCCAGATGGTGGTGCATACCTTTATTCTCAGTACAGCAAAGGCAGGCAGGTCTCTGAGTTCGAGACCAGCCTGGTCTGCAAGAGTGAGTTCCGAAAAGACAAAGCTAAATAAAGAAAACCTTTCTCCGAAAACCAAAAATTAAAAAAAAAAAAAAAAGGAAAAGAAATTTGTTAATTTTGTGTTTGTCAGTATGATCCTATGTTTATGAAAAGGAAACCAGTTTTTTTTTTTTATTAACTTGAATATTTCTTATATACATTTGAGTGTTATTCCTTTCCGGTTTCGGGCAAACATCCCTTCCTCCCCCCCTTCCTTATGGGTGTTCCCTCCCCACCCTCCCCCCATTGCCGCCCTCTCCCCAACAGTCTTGTTCACTGGGGGTTCAGTCTTAGCAGGACCCAGGGCTTCCCCTTCCACTGGTGCTCTTACTAGGATATTCATTGCTACCTATGAGGTCAGAGTCCAGGGTCAGTCCATGTATAGTCTTTAGGTAGTGGCTTAGTCCCTGGAAGCTCTGGTTGCTTGGCATTGTTGTACATATGGGGTCTCAAGCCCCTTCAAGCTCTTCCAGTTCTTTCTCTGATTCCTTCAGCGGGGTCCTATTCTCAGTTCAGTGGTTTGCTGCTGGCATTCGCCTCTGTATTTGCTGTATTCTGGCTGTGTCTCTCAGGATCGATCTACATCCGGCTCCTGTCGGTCTGCACTTCTTTGCTTCATCCATCTTGTCTAATTGGGTGGCTGTATATGTATGGGCCACATGTGGGCAGGCTCTGAATGGGTGTTCCTTCAGTCTCTGAAGAAAACCAGTTTTTAAGAGTCACAAGGACCAGGTATTCTTTGTCAGCCAGTTGTCTTCCCAGCATTAATGTTGTCTTGGTATGTTAAAAAAAAAAAAAAAAAAAAAAAGGAACGGAAAGGCATAAAGTGATGAGATAGACAAGAGCTCCAGTAGAGACAGAGGCGGCCTTGCAGCTCACGTAGGTCTTCATTGGGGATAATTGATTTGAACCACACTCACTGCAAAGTCACACCAAGCCCAATAACTGTACGACGAACCCAACAAGATCACCTTGCTTCGAATGAGCCTCTTCAGAGCCTAATCACAATACGGGAAAAAAAATTGCAGGTCACAGTAGCATATTTAAAGGGGTATTCCTGCCTTCTGATACTAAAAGATAAACTCCATTTCAAGACTACAGATCCAAATTAACAGCCATTACCTTCAATGTACTATCCGTTCGTGGTGGTTAATTCTTTGAGAGGATACCTTGGTATTTCACGTTAAAACCCCATTTACTAGAGACTTGTAAGTTCTCAGCGTGTTCGAATAGGAGAATAGTTAACCCTTTCACTCTTTTCTCCATGGTGGGCCCTATATATGTTTAAAATTTAAAACCATCCACTTTCCAGAAGATTGTTGGTGTATTTATAGAGAACCTCTCTCTATTTTAATTGTGTGAGTTTTTTTTTTCTTCACCACATCAATGGATTTTATTCCGTTCTCTTAAATGCAGTCTCCCATATGTTCACATTCTGCAAGGACAGATCAAATATGCTTTGGATTATGCGTAAATTCCCGGTGAAAGCTGTTAGGCCACAGTGTACAACAGCTCCGTCAGCTGTCACTACACACAAATTAAGCATACGTACAGTAAATATTTTTCTTGAATGGTTCTGATTTTTTTTCAAATATCTTTGCACCCTCTCTTAGTAAAGCAAGTAACTTTCATGGCATCCCAACACTTTGGGATGCTGGAAGAATGGTTTAGTGTTCATGATCATCCGGTCTGCTTGTTGTTCAAGCATGAAACATCTTAAAGACAACTGGAAAAATTAAACAACAAAAGAAGTCCACAATGCTGAGTCCATAAACCAGAACTTTGATGCAATTTGTTTTGTTCCTGCCACTCCACGTTTCCTTACACAACAAAGAAAGGCAATCATTTCATTCGATGCAGCAGTCTTTAGAGTCAAGATTATGAACGTGAGCCACACGGCAGCAAACCATGATATAGAGACATTAACATAGCGATTACGTTACTGCTCAAAGTCATTCATGGCTCATACCGCCTAATTCCCAGGGAAGTATATTTATATAAAGCATATATAACACTTTCACTAGAGAAGAATGAGCAATGCCATTCAAATCACTTGAAATGAGATTTTCTCCAGTCAGGTTTACATGACGCGTGGCAAAACTTGAGAGCTAGCGGTTAATTTTTACCAGTGCAGGCAACTTAAACTTGATGATTCAGCCTCCTGCAACTCACAATCAGATTTTATTTTTCAAGATGTTCTGAGATGAAATCCCTTAGCTTGCCTCAAAACACCTCCTGTTTAGGTAACCGCAATTCATGTCAGCACCCTCTCCTGCAATTGTGTTAATCTCACTTGCAGTTTGGAAGGAAAACAAACATCAGAATAGAGCATTTCATTCTCCCAAGTGAGAGAGCTCCCTCCCTCATCAACGTCTCGAAATCCCAAGGAGGACGTATGATGCCCTGCCTTAAGCACAGAAATATGAATAAAATTATTGAAACATTTTTAAAGCACTGGTAGGTCAAGATAGACCTATAAGATTCTTTCAGATGTGCGACTACTGGTGAAATTTCACTGGTCCATTGCAGGTTAAAAAAGCAACAGTGTACAATAGAATTTGAGAAACAAAGATGCTCACATCTCACTGAACGCCTCTCCAAGTGTGTTGTACCTTGCAATAACCATGCAATCTAACTGAGGCCACTGCCACCGTGTAAGCTTAACCAGGACAATACTGAATGCAATTTATTCCTCAGACAATAATGAAAAAACAGAAAGGAACCAGAGGAAAACCCAATAAAAACAAACAACAACAACAAAAACATTAATTCCTGTGGTCACAAAGCAAAGCAAGGATACAAAATGCTATACATTTTCATGATTTTTTCCTCATAATCATAACAAATAGAAAAGAAAAACAGTTCCTCAAAAGTAATGCTCGCAGATTACACTTTAGAAAGACAGCGTTAGTATGTGAAACAAGCAATAATTATTCCAAAGTAGGTCAGTGCTAGCACACGTAAATTGTTCCCGTTGCCTTTTACCTATGTATTTTCCCAACGCTGATCTCAACAAAGTCAGCCCAGGTGCTTGGATGAACGCGTCATGTCTATCCTTTGTGATGCGAACTCATGACACTCAAGTTTAGGCTATACTTAATTTTATTGGCTTTATTTGGCACCATGACATCAAAAGACCTGTAGAGGCCTGTAGAGGTACTCACCAATGAGAAACAGAAAAGATTCATTTTGTTCGGCCTTGGTCCTTGCTGCTGTTACGAGGCACTGCAAGGTCCCTGCAGCTCTGTCTTGCCTTCACAGCTGTTTGGATAATTCTCATGGGAGATTATTATAGCATCAAATCTCTGCCATAATCCAGAGGATTCTGAAGCCATCAGCAAATGAGATAAGTCTTTATTGAACAAGCAATTTCCAAAGTTAATGAGGAACTCTGACTAATAAAATAAGAGAGTGGGGCCCCTGGTGATCTCTGCAAACAAATTTCAAAGGTGGGTAGGGAAAGCACCCCGTGAACACCTTGTACTCAGCTAACTGTATTAAAAGAATGAATTCCCCAACTAAAGAACACTTCACTGTTCATTTTTAAGTAACAAACTTCCCTTCAGAAGTTGGGGATAACAGCCCACTCCCACATAACGTTCCTCTCATTTCCATTTCTCTTTTCTCTTGTATTTTTTTAAATGTTGAGAGCCCAACTCCCCACAAAAATCTGACCTCCACACAAAATAAATTAAAGAAAAAACTGTCCCCCTAGATGATAAGATACAAAGTAATTGCAATTTTATGGTGGCAAGGCAAGGCCGGTATTAGCAGTGTGGTCATTGTTGAGGTGCAAGCTCTCCCATTAGTTACCTCACAGTTCTGCACAGTCATGACTCCGTGCATGTCCAGAGCGTCTTGACTTCCCTCACAGAACTTGTACCCAGGAAATACCAACTCCCCATTGCTCCCTCTACCAGCTCCTGGGGTCTTTTCTACATATCGCCAATGTACCCAAAATATATGGTAAACATCTCTCTTTGTGTCCCTGGCTTGTTTTGCTTAGCATGATTTCAATGTGTCTCTGCTGTGCCATGTATCAGACTTTCATTCATCTTAGGGATGAATGATATTCCATTTCATATTTATGCCACATTTTATATTTTTAGGAACAGGACTCATTCATACTTTCTAGCATCTGTTAACAATGCTGCTGTGAATACGAGTGTAAATGTCCCTTTTCAGATCCCTGATTTCAATTCTTTGGGACCTATATCTAGTAAGAAAATTACTAGGTCAAAAACTTCTGTGTTAAAAACGAACCAGCATCAATTTTTCTCACCATTATTTTACTTTATATGCTCGTCAACCTTCAGACAGGGTACAGCTTCTCTCCTAGTCACCTCTACCCAACGCTTGCTCTCTCCTACCCAACACTTGCTCTGCTGGCTGCTCTCTTACTTGTGATACCTATCCTAGTAGAGGTAAGTTGCACCTCGGGGCTTGGAGGTGATTTGGCTGAATGACTAGAAATGGGGCATTTATCGGTCATTTGTATATTT
Organism: Rattus rattus; assembly: GCF_011064425.1. Classification (NCBI taxonomy): domain Eukaryota; kingdom Metazoa; phylum Chordata; class Mammalia; order Rodentia; family Muridae; genus Rattus; species Rattus rattus. The sequence goes on along the minus strand of NC_046157.1, from coordinate 65,981,044 downwards.
TCTTTGAAGAAATGTAGGTTCAAGTCTTTTGACCATTTTAATACAATTATTATTCTGTTATTGGGGTATGAGGTATTGTTTACTGGGTTTGTGTGTGCATGCTTGCACAAGTATGTTCATGTGTAAGCACACGTACTCATGTGCATGTATCAACTTCCTCAAGTGCTATCTACCTTGATTCTTGAGGCAGTCTTTCATTGGTCAGAAGCTAATAAATTAGGGTAGGCCAGCTACCAGTGAGCACAGAGATCTGTCTTTCTCTGCCTACCCAGAGCTGGGATTACAATGCCTTTATTGCCAGTGCTTTATAGGTCATATCATAGAAATCATTGCCAGACTCAATATACGGTGCTGTTCTTGCATTTTTTTCCTTCTAACAATTTGAAAGTTTCAGCTCCTATATTTAAATCTTTCTTCCTTTATTTTTACTTGTGATTTGAACTGAGTCCAAAATTATTGGTTAGCCTGTGTATGTCCTGACCTTCTCAAACACCAAGTGTTAAAATTCTACTTGTCTCGTTTGAACAAGCTACACATCCATGTTGGAAATGTGTGTGTGTGTGTGTGTGTGTGTGTGTGTGTGTTTCTGTTCTCTTCAATTGGCCTGAGCATATGTATGAGCTTCTTTGTTTTCCTTTAGTACTTTTATTTTTATTCTTTGCTAAATATACAGTATATACTCATTCTGTTCCTTTGGCATGCTCAAATATCTTGGCAAAAAGTAACTTAAAGGAGGAAGGGATTGTCTTAGCTTACACTTCCAGATTATAGCCCATTATCAAGGGGAAGTCATAGCAACAGGACCTGGAAGCACCTGGTTGTATCAGATCTACAAGAGCAGACAGAAAAGTTCATGCTCACTTACTTGCTTTTGCTCAGCTCATATTCTCCACTCATACACAGTTCAGAAACCTAAGCCTAGGGAATGGAGCCACCCATACTGGGGTGTGTGGTCCCACATCAATTAATTAAGAAAATTCCAACAGATAGATTCCCAAACAAGAACAAAAATGTCTCACTGAGACTCTCTTCCCAGGTAATTCTAAGTTGTACCAAGTTGACAACTAAAATTAATTATAACATATTAGCTCTCAGAAATCTTCACTTTTTAATTTAACTTCTTTTATTATATATTTTTCATTGGCCAAAATACATATTTTCATATTTTTGTGTATAACATGGTGTTTCAAAAACATATGTAAAAAAAACTAATTTAAACTAATAAACAAATGAACAAATGTTTAAAATATAGTGTCTTTAATATCTAAGGAAGATATGTTGCAGACTTCTACATGAACATCAATATGTATATATGATACTGATCCTATGTAAAATAAAACAAAATTGGCATGTAACCTATACATGTCTTCCCATATAATTTAAGTATCCTATGTATCACTGTGTATATTTCTGAGGAAATATTCAGGGACAGGGACAGCTGGTTATTCCAAGGTACAAGAACCTTCAAATGGCTTCCATGCACAAAAAGGTAGTATCTACTTATTATTTATAAATATTTATAATATTTATAAGTATATATTATTAATATCTACTTATTATTTATTTGTGACTAATAACATAAAAAGTCTTAACATTCTCAATATTATACATTATAAAATATACTCAGTGTACTATAGAATACTCTCCTGACCTCCTTAGTTTTTCCTAAGTAAACTTTGATAGTTTTTGGTCAGTATACTCTATCTTCTCCCTACAGATCACGATGATTAGCATTCTACTGTCTAGATCCTGTTATTTTAAGTTTTTAATTACTCATACATGGTAAGATCATGTTGATTTGTCCTTCTTGGCTTCTTTCATTTATTGTTATATGCCCCAGGTCCATCCATGTTGTGGTAACTGACAGCACTTCTTTGTTTTAAAGTCTAAGTAATTACTCTGAATTCACTGAAATGCCCCATTTTTCAGCAAATATATGCTGCTGCAAATAGATCCAAATTAAACGAAGTCAGGATGCCGTGGAGATATTTGTGTTCATGTCTACTGCAGAATTGTCAAAATAGTCACAAGATACAGATTCAAGTCAGTGTCCATCGAAGGCTGAATGGATTATGACCTTTAGTTTAGGTCTTGGAAATAAGTTCCCATTTCACCTGATCCTAGACTTTCCCCTTATGTTTCTCATTTTCTTAATTATCAATGCCTATAAACTTCCACTGGAAACTTCTAATTTGGAGTATAACCAATAAAAAATGTTTTGAATTAGAAGGAGCATACTGTATAACCAAGAACATTTACTCGAGATGGAAAGTCTTCATATACGTGCTTAGGTCTGTGAATGGAAACTGATTCAATGGTACAGGAGAGGGGTGAGATGAGATTCAGGATGATAGGATTCTCTTGTGTTATCCTTTTTTATGTTTTGAAGATAAATGCCAAGACTCAAGTCATCAACTCATAACTGCCTTGCTTTCACACCCTAGACTCACACACCATACTGAACCATGTCATCTGTTCTTTATCTGATCATCTCTTATGGCCCAATAGCATCCCTTGCAAAAGCTTTTCCTAGAGAAACATGAACAAATGTCTATTTACCACAAGGCACCAAACTCAGACCAAACTGTAATGCTACCAAAGTCTAACTTGGCATATCAATTAGCTAATTGGACTTACATAAAATGTGTGGGTGACAGGCTACTTACATAGCAGAGGGTGACCCTCTGAACACTGCTTCACACGAAGTCCCATCTCATCATAGATTATGACTTCCTGAAAGCTGCATCGTGGAATTTTCCATTCAGTAACATTTTATTTCTTGTATACTCTAACACTGCTTGCAGCTGAGGGAGCAGAGGACTCCATTATGAGTCAGGACTATAGGATGACTCCTAAGCCAATCTAATAAATCCTTTTCTATACATTTTCTTGAAGTTGGGTTCTGTACCTCTGGAAAACCCTGATTATGAAAGAAGAAGTATAATATTGTGTCATATATAGATATTAAGACACAGGGTGTCAGAATTTTTACACATACTCAAATGCATAATTTGCAGATAATTCTTTCATATATTCAACAATTAGCAAGTCATCACAGCAATTATTTTGCATAACATTTTATCTCCATCATTTCTCTTTCCTGCTTTTATATTTTAAGCAAACCCCAGATGTCATGTTATTTGTCTCATGTGCTTATTAGGATCTCTAAACTTTTTTGACATTTTTCTTAATCACAATGCCACAATTAAACCTAAAATTTTATTTCTTAATAATGTTAAGAACCTTCCCATGCACGACCCACTAAAATACATGGGAACTCTTTCTTCAGAATGTGGGTTGAGATTATGATACTTGTAGTAATTAAATATGACAGAAATAACATTACATTAGACCTAAGCTTAGAATTGTTTGATTCATGTATTTCTTTTGTTTTGTTTTGTTTTGTTTTTGTTTTTCCTGTGGTTTGAAAGCGTATGATAGGCAAATGGAAATTGTGTGCATATGTACCACATGGTATTTGACAACCAGATACACTATGAAATAAACACTAGTATTTCACGCAGTTATATATTTTTATCATGAGAACACTTGAGATCTAATCTCTTAATGATTTTAAGTATGCAAAACAAACACTAGTGCCCTGTTCTCGGCGTGGCACAACAGATCTCCAGCATAGTGCATTGCTTCTGACTTTTAGAAGACGAACAGCTTGTACTTTCTCCTTGTTGGCTCCCAGCACTCCTGTTGTGACGCAGCTCCGAAAGCACATGGAGATTCCCTACTGGTGCCCGTGGCACCAAGCTCCCTGTCTGCACTCTTTACGAGGCAATAACGGGCATCCCTGTGCCAGCTCGAAGTACGATGTCATCTGGAAAAAACATTCGAAAGCTGCAGATGACCCTTCTCCCTACCAAAACCTGGCAAGTGCTGGAGCGGAGACTTAGCCTCTCTGGGACCTCACAAATTATGAAGCTGTGAGAAAATAAATGCGAGTAAAGTTGAAATTTCTCTCATTGCTGAGGGCTGTAGGTAATGCAGAGTCCAGTGAGGAGAGACAGGGGGCAGTGTCTAAACAGGAGTTACTGAATGAGCTATTTTTTAATAGTATCCAGTGACATGGCCATTATTATTTTCCTCCCCCTTCTCTATCTTCATAATTACGACAGAGGTATGATAAGGATGGCCCTGCATGTTTTAGATTATAAGATCTGATGTTACTTGAGTCTGTAGGAAAGAATGTGGACCTGAACATTGATCATTGCTTGTTTGCTCCAAGTTAACCTTCAGTGTGGAAGTTATTCCAATGACTGGCTCAGGAGGCACGGAGGGCTCACTGGCCCTGGTCTTCTTTGAGCCTTCTCCTTGCTATAGACAGGAGATGATAAGAAGCAAAGAAGTAAGACTCTAAATCTCAGACATGGGCTGCCACCTGAGCAGAGGACAGTACCACACTTTGGAGTGGTTGATTGCCTCTATATTTCTTCCCTACACAGTCTTCTGGCTAAAGATAAACTGTACAACATCTGTTAAAGAAGCTAATCCACTGATTAGAGTTGCTGGGCCTCTGAATAGAAAACAGCTAACAGGTTTAACTCCTGTTTCTTGTCTGTACAGTGGGCAACAGGTCCACTTTGGTTACTCTGGCATGCCATTGAGGTGATACTCGTGTGTGTGTGTGTGTGTGTGTGTTTGTGTGTGTGTGTGTATGTGTGTGTGTGTGTGTGTGTGTGTGTGTGATGGGCTTCAACTGCTATTCCCATGAGTTTCTCGCTGGTCATTTAGGGAGTTGGGTTCACCTTCACAGTTTCTGAGAAGCTAAATCCTTGTGCTATGCTCTTCGACTCTCTCTGATTCTCAAGTCCATATTTTAAGAGTTCTTGCTTCCTCTACCTGTACAGTCCCATGCATGGAAAGGGAAGAAAGCCATAGCCTTAAACAGACAAAACAGCAACAACAACAACAGCAAAGTAAAGGCCTTCGCCAATGTACAATCAGAGATTACTGCCCACACCTGCCTTTGTGCATGATTTCTTTCTTTTCTTTTCTTTTCTTTTCTTTTCGTTTTTTTTTTTGCATGATTTCAACATAAGGAATAAG